>NC_054701.1:30746706-31019206 GCF_016097555.1 Gigantopelta aegis | reverse complement strand
GTCGACCCGAAAACACATTTTACCTGCTAAGGCCTACTTGACAAACATATTTGGTTTTGTTAGTCTAAAGTGGCACCTTAACATTTGATCTGTTTGGTGTCGAACACGTGCCTTCCTGTCGAGTACACTAGATATATAAGTTGGGAGTATATCGGTTAGTTTGTCTTCGGTTGATACAACATGGCGGCCATTACTCAATTGTGTCTTCTTGTCGCAGTTTTACCAACAGGTACTAGTTTTATGCTTTAGTGTTCTAATTTGTATATTTTCTTTCTTACTTACTTATTTATCTGACTACCTACCTTCTTTCTACCTAACTATATACCTATTTACGTACGTACTTGCCTACCTACCTAACTACATACCTACTTACGTATGTACCTATCTACCTACCTGCTTACTTGTTTACTTCAATTTCTCGCTCTGGCCATTGCACCACGACTGGTGTTTCAAAAGCCTTAGTATGTGCTGTCCTGTCTGTCGGATGGTGCATATAAAAGATCTAATGGATAGATGTAGCGGGATACACTCTAAGACTATATGTCAAAATTACAACAACTTTGACATCCATAGCCGATGATTAATAAATCAATGTGCTCTAGTGGTGTCGTTGAACAAAAACAAACTTTACGTTTTAACTGTCCGGTGTTGGGGTGCATTTAGCTCAGTCAGTGGAGCACTGGTCTGATGTGCGTGCGATGGGCACTTTGATCAGGGCTTATGGGAGACTTTTACGATATATAGTTTCAGGTAATGCGGCAGCGCTGTGCTGACGCCATATAACCGTAACTGAAATGTCTTGAGTGTTTTTACTTCCTTACTTATCTTCTTGCGTGTTTATTTATCTCTTTATAGTTCTGCTTAAAAGAACAGTCCTGAGTTTTCTGCTATTGTAACATGTTTATGACTAACAGAGATTTTTTAATAATTTAATTACACATTAAAGATATTTTTTTGAATATCAGTGTCTGTATAAACAAGGTATTTTTGTCGTCCTAATGTTTGTAGTAGCTACTAATGTTTGTAGTAGCTACTAATGTTTGTAGTAGCTCAAATTAGATTTTTCTTTCCAACAAACATTCAGCCAGTGCACCACGACTGGTATATCAAAGGCCGTGGTATGTGCTATCCTGTCTATGGGATGGTGCATATAAAAGATTTCTTGCTACTAATGGAAAAATGTAGCGGGTTTCCTTTCTAAGACTGTATGTCAGAAGTTTGACATGCACTTGCCGATGATTAATAAATTTATCAATGTGCTCTAGTGGTGTCGTTAAAACAAACTTTAACTTTATCCAAAATTTGAATGATCTCCCATACGTACTTTTCCCGCTGTTCAGCTTCAAAAAGTGGTATGGGATAGTTGGCGGGTTTTTTGTTTGTTTTTTGTTGTTGTTGTTGTTTGGGGTGTGTGTTTTTGGGTGTGTTTTTTTTTTTTTGGGGGGGGGGGTATTTGGGGGGAGGGGTACGGGAGTGTGCGTTTTTTTCTAATCACCCGATATATAAAAAATAAAAATCAGAAACATTGTATTTACCTCCCAGTAATTTCGAACATACGAAAATAATATGAGCGCTAGAAAATAAAACATTGTTGCGCTACTACAAACATTATACCAGAAACACTTTTAACATACAGATATTAATCTATTTTCAGTCGTTAAAGATGTTCTGGTAAAGCCACTCTGTACTGTCAGAGTTACATTCTTTCTTTTTCTTCTTCTTCCTTTTTATTTTTTTATTTTTTTTCGTATGAAATGTATTTTCAGCTACTACAAACACCAGTGGCGTGTTCAGGAGGCCGAAAGCTCGCAAACACTTTGACTGGTAACATCGTACATCACATTTTTCTATCGTTGGGCGCAAAAATAGTCTAGCAAGCGACTACGATTTGCCAAAATCGATAATTTTATGAAAAAGATATGTGTAGCTACGGTAAATAATAATAAATAAATAAATAAATAAAGGCTCATATAGACTGGATGCGGCGCGTGCGTGCTGTCCGGCTAAAAGTTGAGGGTTTTAAAAATACATAATTAGTTTCAATGAGAGCATCTGGACTGGATGCAGGCGATGCGTGCGTCTGCAAAACGTATACGGACAGCCGCAGTGAAATAATCGTATATTTATATGGTGTATAATTATGTCCAAAACGCAGCGGCATACGCATCAGACACAACAGTCTATATATATATATATATATATATATATATATATATATATATATATATATATATATATATATATATATATATATATATATATATATATATATATATATACATATACATATATATACATGTATATATATATGAGCCTTTAGCAGTTTAGCCAAAACTATGTTATACTGTCTAAATCCAAGTACTGCGGTGGTATGTTCTGTCCTCTTTGTTGAAAAAGTGCGTACAATGATGTTGTTAACTTAAACAAACCAAACGTTCATGGTGTAAGCATAATTTTATTTTGAATGCATTTTTATTTCTGATTAATAACAATTATTTAAAAAATTCACCAAAACGTGGTAACTGTATAAATGTTTCGTTTTAACACGTTCAAGCCGTGTTCCTGTTGACTTGGTCTGTTTAGGATTTTTATACCTCTTGCGATGTCATTGAATCTGAAATGGAAAAAAAAAAAAATGTTGTTATTGTTGTAAGTATCATCACACTATATAGGGTCTTTTCCTTGTGCGAGGTGGAGGTTTGTTGGGGTTTTTTGCGAGGTTTTATAAGAAACCACACCCTCTATTTGGAAACACCATTGTCACAAGGATCTCGTGATATCCCCCCACCCCCCGACCGTTTAAGTGCCCCTTTTTAATGACGTTTTCTTAAAAGTTCATAACTCGCAATTAAAGTGTGTTTTGTTTAACGACACCACTAGAGTACATTCATTAAGTAGCCCACAATTAATATACAGCACTAAATACCCTGAAAACATGTCTTTGGGCATCTTTCTTACAAAATTCTCCGAAGCGCATGCCCTGAACCCATTTACAGATCTAACTCGCGTTTGAGAGGTCTTCTCTTTTGCCTTTGCAGAGTTAGGCTCTGACCTTAAAACACATAACGTGTCTAAATCAGGTAACAACATAAACTGATAAAGTTTTCACAACATAACTCGGCATGTTAGAACACATTAAAACAATGTAAAGGTTTCACAACATAACTGAGCATGTTGGAACACATCAGAACAACGTAAAGGTTTCACAACATAACTCTGCATGTTGGAAAAAAAAAATGTTTTATTTAACGACGCACTCAACACATTTTATTTACGGTTATATGGCGTCAGACATATGGTTAAGGACCACACAGATTTTGAGAGGAAACCCGCTGTCGCCACTACATGGGCTACTCTTCCGATTAGCAGCAAGGGATCTTTTATTTGCGCTTCCCACAGGCAGGATAGCACAAACCATGGCCTTTGTTGAGCCAGTTATGGATTACTGGTCGGTGCAAGTGGTTTACACCTACCCATTGAGCCTTGCGGAGCACTCACTCAGGGTTTGAGTCAGTATCTGGATTAAAAATCCCATGCCTCGCCTGGGATCCGAACCCAGTACCTACCAGCCTGTAGACCGATGGCCTACCACGACGCCACCGAGGCCGGTCAGCATGTTGGAACACATTTGAACAATGTAAACGTTTCACAACATAACTGAACATGTTGGAACACATTAAAACAACGTAAAGGTTTTACAACATAACTGAGCATGTTGGAACAAAGTAAAACGAAGATCCTTTAACAACGGGCAGTTTATAAAAAACATGAATTCCATCATTAACAGACTGATCATTACATCTAGGACAGAATCGTTGATCCGCCATCAGATTCTCATATCGGCCTGTCTCTACCCGAATAGGAGCAACATCACATCGAAATTTCGCTAAGGCACTCCTATATCTTGTTCTGTATGCTATCTTGTTATGAACAAAAAAAGAAACTTCCGATTTGTATATATAGTATATGTTGTGTTAAAGAATTCATTGTGTAATGAAATTATATAGGTAGTATTAGCCTTGAGCTGTATTATCAGGATTCATGAATTTTATCGTTTATTTTTGCACTGTTAATCGTCGACAACGTGAAATTCAATTTGCACGTGCATGCATGGTTCGACATGTCCCGTGTAGTATTCGGTCAATTTGTTTTCCTGTCTTACTGACATTGTTGTCAAGTGAACGAAAACGCTTAAAAATGTGCAAAAACAATTAACGTTTTTTTACATTGTAGCATTTTTAGTATGCCAATAATTTACGCGAACGGGCGATTGGCATGCTTGATGCTGGCATGTCGACAGAAGACGTTGCAAGGCATTTTGGGAGTTCTAGTCGAGCGATACGAAATCTTCGCGTAAGATTTCGAACGACAGGAAGCACCAACGACTTGCCACGTCGTGGACGTCCGTGTGTTACAACACGTGGTCAAGACCGCTATATCATGAACACGCATTTGCGCAATCGATTCTAAACTGCCACTGCTACTGCTGCTAACACACCTGGGCTTCATAATAACCGAATCAGTGGGCAAACTGTTCGTAATCGTCTGCGGGAGAACGGTTTACATGCACGACGTCCTTATGTCGGATGCGTTTTAACGGAACGTCATCGTCTAAATCGTCTTAATTGGGCACGTGTACACACTCGTTGGATACGGCGACGCTGGAATACCGTTCTTTTTTCGGATGAATCCAGATTTTCTTTACAACGTGGTGATAGCAGGGTGCGCGTCTACCGTAGGAGAAATGAACGCTATGCTGACTGTTGTGTTCTTGAACGAGATCGTTTCGGGGGTGGGGGTTGTGTCATGGTCTGGGCAGCCATTGCCCATGGTTATCGTTCACCACTAGTCGTCATTGATGGCAATTTAAATGCTCAACGTTACCGCGATGACATTCTCGCTCATCACGTCATTCCTCTGTTCCATAACAACGCCAACATCTCGATTTTTCAGCATGATAACGCCACCTCTCATACAGCTAGAGACACTGTAAATTTTCTTAGGACAAATAACATTGATTTCATTGATGACTGGCCCGCTAAAAGTCCTGATCTCAACCCCATCGAGCATGTCTGGGATAGTCTGGACAGACGATTGAGGCGTCGTCCCAACCCACCCGCTAACGTCAACGAACTTCGTCAAGCGCTCATTCAGGAATGGGACAATATTCCACAGGCAGAAATCAGCACTTTAGTCAATTCTATGCGCCTGCGATGCACTGCAGTGGTCAATTCAAGAGGTGGTCATACCCGTTATTAAGTGGGTGGGTTTTTTTTTAACCCCTACCACACTTGGTCAAAATTTCTCCCAGTTTCTGTTAACCTATGGCCATGATTTTTACACCAAACGATGCATCATGGAACACTCTTTAAACGCATATATAACAATTATTCCCCCGGTTTGTTTTCATCAAGTTATGTTCAAGCAAAGTTAGCGGAAGTTTCTTATTTTGTTCAGTATATGTATTTAAATTGTCCTATTGTAAACACATTGTATTGTGTCTGAATGGTGTTTAATAAATCTATATCGGCCTGTCAACACAAAAACTATTCTTTAACAAATTATATGTTCTTAGTTTTCCTGTATTCTCTAAAATCGCTTCTGCCCGATGCATTGCAAGCTGATCGCCATATTGTTCTAAAACTCTATTAATAATACATTTGGGTAAAATTACATTAACATAAAAAACGTTCTGAATATTCTGTGCAAAAAACAACAACCCTGGAACACATTAAAATTCCAATTATTGATGTGAATCGGTAGATGTTTCTACAATAACTTGCCTTTGGGGCTGGTAACACTTTGTAAAATGTACAATGTAAAATGTCGTTACATATTGAAGATGGTGAATTAAATATACTTTTTTAAAATCCAATTCTTAAATCGTACGTTTTTAAAACGTTCTGACCAGATAAAAATACGTTGATTGTTCATATTGACAAGTCTGCTCCATCGTCCAGGTACAGCCTTCCAGGAAGACACTTTCATTGGAATCCATCCCATATCACCATTTACAGCTGTATTGGGGTTTTGCATTCCAACACCAAGAAAACCTACTTCTTGGTACCCCATATACCAGCTCCGTATATAATAATGGGTAATAAGAAGGTTCTGTAGTAAATGTTCCCATAGACAAGACATCACAAACCATGTTTTTATAACTAGTTAGACCGCACCGGAGGTTGGACGGTAGGTAGTATTGGGATTTGGGTGCTTACGAAACATTTGAGATCGAATCAAAGTCTGCACGTACCCAGTGGCGGATCCAGAAAATCCATGGGGGGGGGGGGGGGGGGGCAATGACATGAGGCGGAATGCCAAGGGAACTTTGAGGGAGGTCTGGAGTATAATGGAAATTATTTTTTTAAATTAATCTATAATAACATTATAACTCACAAAATTTAGGTTTTTATTTCAGGCACAAATTTTAATGAATTGTATGAAACAAGCCAGAAAAAAACCCATCAACAAACAACCAAACACGGTTGGAAATTGTCATTTTAGATATATATGAACTTACTGTTATATTTATTTTGATTCGTAGTTCTGACCATAACGTGCACAAACAAGCCAAATGGGATATATGAGCACGGATGTCGTGCATGGACCACGTGTATAAACGGGATTGCCAACACCACAGAGTGTAAGGAGGAGCACGTGTTCGATTCACAGACACAGGAGTGCCGAGAGTAAGTTCTTAGCAATCATATAAAATATTCATTGCTACAAATGGAAAAATTTAGAAGGTCTTCTCCATGTTTTATATAAAAATTACCAAGTGTTTTACTTTGTTACTGTCCGGTGTTGGGGCGGCATTTAACTGGAGTACTGGTCTGTTATGCGATGGGGCACAGGATGGATTGCCCACAGTGGACTCGGGTTTGTCTGTTCCGTCTTAACCACTGATCCACGAATGAATGAATGAATGAATGTTTAACGACACCTCAACATAAAAAACATCGGCTAATGGGTGCCATACTATCGTATATTCAAATATGAAGTGATTATCCACGACGGATGCATCAAATGCCGTGGTATGTACTGTCCTGTCTATAGGGAATAGCATATAAATGATCCCGTACTGCTTTATCAGAATGATTGGCCAGGGGATTTCTGTCTTTCTCTCAAACTATCAATTAAATGTTTTGTTTTGTTGTTTTGTTTTTGTTTTGTTTTTTGTTTGCTTTTTTTTTTGCTTTCCTTTCTTTTTTCTTTTCTTTTTCTTTCTTTTTTTTCTTTGGTCTAAATTTGCCAACGTGTTTGATTTCAGTCCAAGTCAGGTTCCACCTCCCTGTGGGATGCTGAAGGATTGCACTAACCTCAAGGATGGGAAGTACGCCGATACTGGTCAGAAATGCCAAACCTACTACACATGTTCCGGGGGAACCTTCTTTGGACACAATTTTTGTCCTAAAGGTAACTAATGTTTCAGGGTGGTTTTCTTTTCTTTTCATTTTATTGTATCGTTTTGTTTAGGGCTATAGCTACAAGTTAGACAAACTTTTCTCAACCACAAACATGCCCGCTAGAGAAGTCTGAACTGGTGGATTCATAAATGAATGGACCATGGGTTACTCTTTTAGTTTAGCAGCAATTGATCTTTTATACACAACACACAGATAGGATTATGGATAGTACATCCACAGCCTTTGTTATACTAGTTGTGGAGCATTGGCTGAAACGAGAAATAGGAAGCCAACCGAATGGGCTCCGACAGCCACGTAACCCTGATAACCAATAACCTGATGCAAAAAATGAATGAATGAATGAATGTTTAACGACACCCCAGCACGAAAAATACATTGGCTGTTGGGTGTCAAACTATGGTAAATGCCGACCTAAAATGATGAACAACATCAATATAAAAAGTCAAGAGTTAACCTGATGCGTGGTCATGGGGCCGAGCTCTTACAAATAATTCAACTGGTACTATTGTCTTCTATCATGACACATTCATTTAGTGGTAGACATAACAAAAACACCCTTCCGGTAAAAATCCCATTAGTTAAAACCTTTGTAGGTCAAAACTCATTTCTAGAGGATTACCACTCAGTGTGTCACTCTATGTGCAATATATCAATTTAGAAAGAGAAAAAAAACCGCTTAAATTTGCATTGTGTAGGTAATTTATTCTCGGTTTAGCCTTCTTTAGTTTTGTTTCCTTATCTTTTTTTTTTCTTTTTTTTTTTTTCTTTTCCTTTTTCTTTTATTCTTTCGAGGGTGTTTAAAGTGAGACAGTTTTAACAAAGAAAGTTTTGACTACGGGAATGACCGGAGGGAAGTTTGACCTGGATTATATTGTATTTCATCGCTGGAAATGTTTTTCCTTGCTTCCTTATGTGTTACTCCTTGACCATCCCCAACGTACACGTTAGCTACCTCAGGCATTAAATTTACACCATTCCACCAATGCAACGGATATCCATATTATCCGGGGGCGAAATTTTACATCATTTTACATGAATGAGGATGTCATGAGTATCCGAAGGCAAAACCTATCACCATTAGGAAGAAGGATGTCACTAGTAGCTGGGGGAAATTAAATAAACGTAGTAAAATAAAAAAACATAAAAAAAACACTAGTGTATATTCCCAAGCTCGAAATACATTTTTGTGAAATGGGAAGCAATTAATCTCTGTTTTAAATGTGTTTATTTTAGTATGTCTCATTAAGTGTTTTTACACTGTGGTTATATTACACATAATTATATACATTTTATTCGTAATATATTTCCATATATTTACCTTTTCTGACACCCAATAGTCAATGTGTATTTTTTGTGCTGGGGTGTCGTTAAACATTAATTCATTCATTAAGTATTTGTTTTATTTTGCAGGTACCGTCTTTAATGAAGTTCTCCAATCATGTGACTGGCCCCAGGACACGCCCCCGCCATGTGGAACTCTCCATATAACAACGCCTTGAGCGATCGTTCATAAATAAACATGTTAAAAAAATTACTTTAATAAGTTGTTCGCTGCATTTAGTGCAATATGCTGGTACATACATCATCTATATGTAAAGTACTGACAGTTGGGGAAACGAAAAGGAACGAAATGCTTGTTGACGCCTCAGGCACTCATCTGAAGCACATTTCCGTGTGGGGTTTTTTAATATATTTTCCGGGGGAGCATTACTGGACCCCTCCCATCAAGTTCGCTTGCCAGTCTAGACTCCTCTCCACCCCACGTATAAATTCCTGCACAGACACCTGTACACTGATAATGGTTCTTCAGGTGTACAGCTTAGTAAAGTTAAAGTTTGTTTTGTTTAAGAACACCACTAGAGCACATAGATTTATTAATCGTCGGCTATTGGATGTCGAACATTTGTTAATTTGAACATATGTCTTAGAGAGAAGAGCAGCTACATTTTTTCATTAGTAGCAAAGAATATTTTTATGCACCATCCCATAAACAGGATAGCACATACCACGGCCTTTGATATACCAGTCGTGGTGGCTGGAACGAGAAATAGCCTAATGGGTCACCGACGGAGATCGATCCCAGATCGACCGCGCATCAGGTAGTTTAAGGGGTTTGTTTTGTTTAACGCCACCACTAGAGCACAAGCATATGGTAAATCTGAAATATAGTTTTGGAGAGGAAACCCGCTATTTTTTGTTCAGTAGTAGCAAGGGATCTTTTATATGATTCGTCCCAAAGACTGGATAGCACATTGATATAGCCACGGCCATTGATATACCACTGACTGGAACGAGAAAGAGCCCAGTGGGTCCACCTAGCGCTTTATCACTGGGCTCGGGGTCGGGATTTAGCTCAGTCGGCTGAGTACTCGCTTGAGGTGCTTGCGTCGCAGGATCGAACCACCTCTGTTCAGCCGTTCAACTGATTGGTTTTTCTCGTTCCAACCAGTGCACCACAACTGGTAAAATGCCATAGTATGTGCTTTCCTGTCTGTGGGAAAGGGCATATAAAAGATCCCATGCTGTATTACGAAACATCTAGCGCCAGTATATTAATTAACTTCATCGTTAATATTATTTCGTTTTAAATTCAAGTCCAGTTTTTGCATGTTTTCGTTTTTCATTACAATCCTGGTTTTTGAGTATCCTCTAGCTCTCTGATATAAAAATTCGTTTGAAAAACATTGATGTCCTTATTGGCGTGGTGGCAGCGTTTGTAATTTACGCCTTTGAAGATTCCAACACAAAGAAATCGATGTCATCAGCATCTTTGACCTTTTCACATTACACGAAGAATTCAACAGAACATTGTCTAAATTTTAAGCACATGTATTAACAGTAGCATTCAAGGGCCGGTACTTATAAAGATTCTTAGCATTTAAGAATCTTTATAAATACCGACCTCTTTTTTTAGGTAGGTACCGGTCTCGGTGGCGTCGTGGTAGGCCATCGGTCTACAGGCTGGTAGGTACTGGGTTCGGATCCCAGTCGAGGCATGGGATTTTTAATCCAGATACCGACTCCAAACCCTGAGTGAGTGCTCCGCAAGGCTCAATGGGTAGGTGTAAACCACTTGCACCGACCAGTGATCCATAACTGGTTCAACAAAGGCCATGGTTTGTGCTATCTTGCCTGTGGGAAGCGCAAATAAAAGATCCCTTGCTGCTAATCGGAAGAGTAGACCATGTAGTGGCGACAGCAGGTTTCCTCTCAAAATCTGTGTGGGGTCTTAACCATATGTCTGACGCTATATAACCGTAAATAAAATGTGTTGAGTGCGTCGTTAAATAAAACATTTCTTTCTCTTCTTGTTTTTTGAGGTAAACACGACATCGTAACATCCGCTACGGTTATTTGTGACAAACTGTTAAATCTAACCAACTTACTGACATTTCATATTAATCATGGCTAATAGTAGAGCCCCAAAACAATGGCAGCTCACTAAAAATGACACCATTAATTCATTTGAAAACTGGAAACAAAACGTAATGTATATTTTGTCGCTCGACAATAACTTCGCACCGTTCATAACACACGGGACCACATGGCAAAAAAGGAAGGATATGTTTTATTTAACGACGCACTTAACACATTTTATTTACGGTTATATGGCGTCAGACATATGGTTAAGGACCACAAAAATAAATAGAGAGAGGAAACCCGCTGTCGCCACTTCATGGGCTACTCTTTTCGATTAGCAGCAAGGGATCTTTTATATGCACTATCCCACAGACAGGATAGTACATACCACGGCCTTTGTTACACCAGTCCTGGTGCACTGGCTGGAACGAGAAATAGCCAAGTGGGGCCACCGACGAGGATCGATCCTAAACCGACCGCGCGTGAAGCGAGCACTTTACCACTGAGCTACGTCCCGCCCCACATGGCAAAAAAAAACCCAGACCGCTGCTAATCCTGAAAGGGGATTTCGGAACGATGACGTATCTGTACCCGGGGCTCAACGAAAAACAGCTGCTCAAAAACAATGCTCAACTCGACCTCATGCTAATTATTGTTCAGTGGTATCACGCAACTCGATAATAAAAAGTTCCACATCTCTTGATATCTGGCAAAAGATTCGTCAGCACTATGGGTTCCAGTCTACGGGGGCACATTTCCTTGACCTTTGTGACATTAAACAGTAACCTGATGAGCGACCTGAAGACTTATATTAGCGTTTAATGGCGTTTATTGAGGATAATTTGTTGACTGTGGATGGTCGAATTACACACCATGGACAAACCATGGATAGACGTTTGATGTATGGTCGTTCTCGTTTTATTGTCACTGATGATGATGAGTGCCTACCAGATGAGGATGAGTTTCAGTGTAAAAATTACAACGATCTCCTCATTGATCAGCCAACTGTTCGTCGGGTGGATGTCGTACAATTTCCATTCTTGAACACGGTTTATACACATCATCCCGTGCGTTTGTCTTTGGACACCGGTGCTACTACTAATATGGTACGCGCTTCTTTTGCTCAAAGCAAAAAACTGCCAATATGCCTTAGTAGTCGGACAACTTGATGTAGATGTCAAAATGTTATTGCTGGTAATCCCTTTCATGTAACTAATGATATCGCCACTCGTCCTGCCAAAAGACCTATTGTTATTAAGGGTTCGATGGTCGTATTCTATGGACGCCAGACACAGAATCAGGCTTCAGTACGACGTACACAGGCATTCCTACTTCGTGGACCACCACGACAAATGGCCATTTTACCAGGAGAATTCATTGAACTTACCACACCTTTGACTTCGGACACTGATTCCAAGTGGGATTTAGAGCCCCGGTTTGACAGTCTCAGTAATGTTAACAGCAAGTTAGAGAGAGCATGGCCACCAGTTCAAGATGTACATTCTGTTGGGTATTCCACAAGAGTGCTCAACACCAAAAATGCATTAAAATGTAACAACCTCAGACTAACAGCATCCAAAACTGTTATCTGCCCTAAGACTACTAACATTCTCGGATGGATTTGGTCCAAAGGCACCTTGAATGCAAGCCTACACACGATTGCTGCATTGTCAGCAGTATCACCTCCGCCAACAGTACAGGGACTACGCTCCTTCATCGTTGCATACACAGCCCTCAGCTGTGTTCTCCCAGGCTACGCAGACGTACTGCATCCATTAGACAAAGCAACAGCTGGTAAACAATCTAAAGATAAAATACTTTGAACAGATGACTCAACAGAATCATTCTTAAAGGTCCAGTCTAGCCTGTCTGACAACAAGACCATAACAATTCTGAGACCAAATGATTGTTTATGGATAGTCACAGATGCATCTGTGAAAACCAGTGGATTGGCAGCCACATTGTATGCCTACAGAGACGGAAAACCCTTACTGGCTGACTTCTTCAATGCAAAACTCAAGAAGCACCAGGTAACTGCTATGCGAGGTTGAAGCCTTTGCTATAGCAGCTGCAGTGAAACATTTCTTTCCATTTATCACAGCCTCATCCAACCAAACTCGGACCCTGACCGACAGCCGTCCTTGTGTTCAAGCATATAACAAACTGCCGTGGTGTATTTTCTGCGAATTTTCGGGTTACTACATTCCTGTCTATTGTCAGCCGTTACCATGTTGCTGTGACACACATCTGGTGCAGCCAATATCCCATCTGATACCACAATTGTCAGGTGTGTAAGTTCATTCAAGAAACAGTCGACTCTGGTATTCTCAGCCTGTCTGGGTTTTTTTGTTTTTGTTTTTTCTCTTTCACAATTTAGACCAATAGTCCAGTCTGTAAGATAAAATGAGCTGTTTTTTCCAGTTCGCCTCTCTTTCCATAGAGTTTGGTGTGTATGGCAGTTTCGATTGGCCACTCAGCTTGTCTCAGGTCTTGATGAATTGGACACGCCTGTAAGATGTGTTCTGCTGTTTGGTCTTCCAGGCCACAACTGCAGGTTGGTGTTGCTGCAAGTTTAAACTTTCTGAACATGTGAGCATTCAGTCGGTTGTGGCCTGTCCGGAGTCTCAACAGAGTTACTTGTTCCAAGCGACTGAGAAGGTGGTAATCATCTTGTTCTGTCCTGGGTCTGTTGGCTGCCTTTATCAAGGTTTTCTTCTCTGAGAAGCTAATGTTGTTGCTGGGCTGTACATGGTTAGCTCCTAGCTTGGCTAGCCTGTCTGCTTCCTCATTTCCTGGAATCCCACAATGTGCTGGGATCCACTGTAGAGCTACTCGTCTTTCCTTTGCTACCTCTTGCATGGCTTCATTCAGGTGAGGAAGTTTTTCCCCTTGCAAGGCTTGTAGGACTGAGAGAGCATCTGTGAGGAAGACAACTGTCTGTCAGTGATGACATTAAAGGGTGTATACTACCAAATCAAATCCCATAGACGACAATAGTAACATATGCGGCTAAAACTCCTACCTGCAACGTATCAACCGACATAAACGCCACGGATATAAATACTACCACCCCTTACACTTAAAGTGAATCAGAAAAAAATGGGTGTCAAGCTGCTCGTTTCTGAGATAACGGGTAGCGTCTATGACTACCCTAGTTTCGCACAAAATTTGAGTACTTTTTTTTACAGGTACCCCATACATGTTTCAAGCACAAGGCTACTTGACACATTGGTACTAGATGAAATAAAATTGCGCATTTATTTTACCCAGATGAAACTATTATTTTTTACAACCAACACACTCACATTTATAACCAATCACAGGACTTGTGGTGTTCACTTCTCTATCAAAAGTTCGGTGCACCTCGAACTTTGACCCAGCCGGAAGTTATTTGGTATAGTACTACCTAAAGGTGCTACAAGAATGCCTTTCACTAGCCGTTCTGCATGGCAAGCCACTCAACAAGAATGTCCAAAGTTACTAATATACCAGATGTAAAGAGATACCTGAAGGATGTAAACATGGTTTTATGGAATGATGGTTTACTTGTAGTTTTTGCAGAACAACCCTTCCAGCCAACCCGGGGGCGTATCGTGGTTCCACGATCTGTGTTGGATGGATTGTTAACTTCAATGCATATTCGATTTGACCATCCCTCACTGTATCAAATGAAGCAAGTCTTGACACGGTATTTCTTTGCCTTAGACTTGGACAAAGCTCTTCATTCATTCTCATCATGTCACCACTGTGCTTCGCTGAAATATATACCATCCCAGTTTTACCCACAGTCAACAACAGCTCCACCAGCAACTATTGGTGTCTCTTTTTCCACAGACGTAATGAAGACAGCTGTGCTTCGAGAGACTGTGTCATCATTCACCCTCACATGCTTCATTGAGAGTGAGAAGCATGACCACCTCCGAGAAGCCATCCTCACATTATGTGTAGACTTTCGCCACTAGTCTTAGTTGATGGTGGTAAAACTATCAGAGTTGACCCACTTCCAGGCTCTGTCTCCCTTGCCAAGGACCCAGTTTTAAGCCAGTATGGTATAACCTTGGAATTTGGATCACCAAAGAATCCAACAAGAACCCTGTAGCATAACGAGCCATAGAAGAACTTGGCTTAGAGTGTTTACATTTATCCCCTGATGGCGGACAGCTGTCCACAGTTACACTGGCTCTAGTAACAGCCAACATGAACTCCAGGATTCGGAAATGTGGACTTTCAGCACGGGAGGTATTTACCCAGCGTGATCAATTAACAGGTGAACAATTATTAATTTCAGACAGACGGGTCATTCTGCAACAACACCTGTTAAGACTAACAAATCATCCATACAGTAGCAAATCGAAAGCACATGGAAACCCTAAAATAACCCACAGTCCGCTCCAGATAGGCGACTTGGTCTTTCTTAAAGGAGACCGGGACAAGACTCGAGCTAAAGACAAATATATTATCACAGCTGTCTCAGATGACCACTGCCAGGTTCACCAAGTCACAATTCCGTTCTAAGACTTATGACGTACACCGGTCCAATTGCTACCCAGTTGTACCAACTACCCTAGCTACCTCACCCATAGGACCAATCAGGGGTATTAGTAGGCGAGACAACGTCATCTTGGCTTCATGGAATGTCCTGATCTACTTGGTGAGTTTGCGGATGAACCATACCTTTACAACAATCATTAGATATACATTTATCTTTTTAGGAGAAAGAAGAAAGAACAATTACGCTAGTTCGCTAATATATTTCGTTTTAAATTCAAGTCAAGTTTTGCACGTTTTCGTTTTGCATTACAATCCTGGTTCTCTCTGATATAAAACTTCGTTTGAAAAACATTGATGTTGTCCTTATTGGCGTAGCGGGTTTCCACTGATGACTACGTATCAGAATTACCAAAGGTTTCACATCCAATAGCTTATGTTTAATTAATCAATGTTCTCCAGTGGTCTCGTTAAACAAAACAAACTCTGTCACTGGGTTACGTCCTATCCTTTACATAGTAAATATGCTATTGTGTTGCAAACCAGTTTAAGCAGTTTGTTTTGAAGAAAGGAAGGAATGTTTCTATTTAACGACGAAACACATTTTAGTTACGGTTATATGGCGTCGGACATATAGTTAAGCAGCCAAAGATAATGAGATAGAAAACCCGCACCCATCTCACAATGGACTACTCCTTCCAATTACGGATAGGACGTAGCTCAGTGGTATTTTAGCGCTCGTCTTATACGCGGTCGGTCTGGGATCCACGACTGGAATATCAACGACCGTGGTATGTGCTATCCTGTCTGTAGGATGATGCATATAAAACATACTTGGCTACTAACGAAAAAAATTATGGATTTCCTCTCTAAGATTATTATGTCAAAATTACCCGAATTTAATGTTTGACATCCAATAGTTAATGTGCTATGGGCTATTATGTCTGTTGGATGGTGAATATAAAAGATCCTTTGCTACTAATAGAAAAATGTAGCGGGTTTCCTCTCTAAGACTATATGTCAAAGTTACCAAATGTTTGACATCCAATGTACTCTTGTGGTGTCGTTAAAAAAACCTAACCTTTTTCATCTGAATGCAAAATAAAATATCCGCTTAGTACGGTTCAGTTTTGCTCCATTATCTGAGAAATGACGAATTCCACAACTGATCGCGCTTGTAGCGAGTGATCTTCATTAAGCCATACATATCACATCCACAGGACAGACACGTTTGTTTTGTTTAACGACATAACTAGAGCATATTGATTTTTATTAATTATCTGCTATTGGATATCAAAAATTGTTTTTAATTTTGATATGGTATTAGAGAGGATACCCGCTGTACATTTGTCCATCAGTAGCTTTCATATGTACCATCCCACAGACAGTACAGCACATACCACGGCCTTTGATTTACCAGTTGTGGTGCACTGGCTGGAACGAGAAATAGTCCAATGAGCCCAACGAAGGGGATCGATCCTAAACGCACTGCGCATCAGACAACGCTTTACCACTGTGCTACGTTCCGCCCCTGCCCCAACACGACAAAGGTCAATGGTTAGTAAATGTTTTGCGTCATATTTGCTTGCTTGTAAAGGTAATACGTTTGTTTTGTTTAACGACACCATTAGAGCACATCGATTAATTAATGATCGGCTATTGGATGTCAAACATCTGGTAATTACGACTCACAGTTATCAGAGGAAACTCGCTACATTTGTCCATTATCAGTAAAGGATCTTTTACATGCAATTTCCTACAGACAGAAAAGCTTTTGACTATTTGTTGTACACTGGTAGGAAGGAGACAAAAACAGCAGTTGAATGGATTAAAAGCTTATAAAGCCATGACCCCTGTTGGTTGGGTCCACTGGCCTTTCCAGCCAGTACTTCACATCTGGTGTAACAAAGGCCGTCTATGTCAGGTCAGGTTAGGTCAGAGGGTTTTACGTGCACATTCAGAGCAAGCTGTTGTAGCGCACGCCTGTCCAGGACAGAAAAGGGTTGGGGTGGGTAGGAGAGGGGACCGCCCGCACTGGCAGGTGCAAGAGAGCACCGGCAGCCCGACCGGGGTCGGTAGCGGGCGGGGAGTCATGTATGTACAATCAGGTCTGCATATGAATATTCCTTGCTGTTAATCGGAAAGTTAAAAGTAAATAGCCCAGTGGGTCCACCGACGGGGCTCGATCCTACACCGTCCGCGCATCAAGCGAGCGCTTTACCACTGGGCTACGACCCCACACCCCACCCCCACCCCACCACCACCCCGCATTTGGATGAATACTGAAACTTGAATCATTATTAAGATAGATAAAGTCGCATGCATTATTGTACTTATGTTTAACAATTACCAAAGACAAAACATGATTTTGTCGGGAATATGGATTCTGACTCCAACCAAAAGCAATAGAATTCGTTTTTAAAAACAAAAAAGAACAGAACAGACCCCAAACGTATTAAGCATTGTTGTATTATGATGCGAAGGAATCGAATGCTCTTTCTAGTCCTGATCCGATCCAAAGAGCAAAACAAATCCAGATCTCCCCACCCCCCACCCCACCCCACCCACCATTATACCTTATGCCAACATTTAGGAAAACCCCTGCAAACGGACATAGTGTTAGACTTTGTGTTAAATGGTATGAACAAACTCATTGTTATGTATTGCACATTAGTTTAATTTCAAGTATATGAACATTGGATGACAATGGATATATAACCATACAAAAATAATCAATATACATACCAAAACACTCACGCATATATATACAAAGATGAACGTATTAAAAAAATAAACTGGACTCGAACACATGGACAGGCAAATTGAGATTGAGAATATGTAAGTATGCATGTATGTATAGATGTATCAATATCTATATATTGTATGTATGTTAGGTTTGATAGGCACATACATATATATTAACGTAGTGGCACAGGGAATAAAATCCTTTTTGACTTCACAAATTGTCTCTGATGTCAGGGACTCGGACCTATGACACCGAATTTCCAGCATTTCCCAGACCACTACAATAACCTCTCAGCCACCGAAACATTTTTTTTTTTGAAGTGTGTTCAGTTAATTACGCCATCACCCCTTAACGTACATGGTATGTAAGGACGAATGCATGCATGTATGCGTCTGCAGTTTATTAGACATCGAGGTAAAGAATTGTTGGATGTATTGTGCATTAATGTCAACGAAATCGTCCAGATAAACCTGGAACACGAACAAGGTGTGGATTTCTCAATCTTCGTTCACTTTTCTCTTGAATCTATCACTTGCTTCCTGCCTGCACCGCCCCACGCAGGGGTCCACTGACCTTGTTCCCGCCCCAGAACCACGTGTCTGATTGTCGCGTGAACACCAGGGGATCGGATGGATTGTTCGTGGCAGGACCCACAGCTGGTCCCTGGCTCAAACCCAGGGCAACGGGTTCTGAGCCATCCTGCGGTTTACCAAATCCTGGATTAATTAATGGTCCACCGTTGATGGGAATAACTGGTCCTGTTGGCTGAATGATAGGGTTGCTGGGACCCACAGGGGTGTTTATGAAGCCAGGATTGACTGGTATTATTGGTCTGTTTATCGGTGGGTCAATGGGACCATTATTTATCGGCTTGGGTCCGTTAGTAATAGGGTTGAGTCCATTTAATCGTGGGTCTATCGGACCGCCATTTATAGGGTTGAGTCCATTAATTCGTGGGTCCCTGGGCCCGTTGAACTGTGGGTTGATACCGTTTATTCTAGGGTCCATGGGGCCGTTGATGATTATCCTGGGTCCGTTGATACCTGGATTTACTCGATTGATGAAACGTGGGTCCGGAATCGGAAAACCAGTGTTTGGGTTGAACACTGGACGCATGCCACCAGTTCCTGTAAACGTCGGGTTTCCTGCTGCCATATTTTGGTTGTACTTGGTGTTGATTCCTCCTGTTCCAGTTACGCGATGATTATGGACCACTGGTCGGTTACTGTACACGTAACTGAAGGCGTACGAGTTCCCATTTCGAACTACATTCCACTTCACATTGCCGGGGCCTGACCCTGAAGTTTGTTGGTAAGGCTTTGAAGAGATTTGTTGGTTTTTGACTGAAACAAATAATATAATCATGCAGTGGGTACGATAGGAAGAACAAAGGTTTAAAAAGAAACATCATCTGCAGTGGAACCTGCTGTAAAGGACACTTCAGATCCACGTCAGTTGACCTATAAAAGGCAGAGATGCCCGGATTACGTGATTTGTAATATGATTATGGGGCCACTTGATATTGAGAATAGAAACCCACAGATGTCACAATGGCTATATCTACCTAATAACAGCAAAGTTAAAGTGTATCTTGTTAACGACACCACTAGAGCACATTAAGTAATCATCAACTATTGGATGTCAAACATCTGGTAATTTGGGGAAAAAACACGCTATATTTTTTTATTAACAGTAAGGTATCTTGTATATGCACTTTCTCACAGACAGGATAAAACACAATCACGCTACGGTCATTGATATACCAGTCGTGGAGCACTGGTTGGGACGGGGGAAACCCAGTTAGAGAATGGGTCCACCTAGAGGATTCGATCTTCCGACCCAAGCACATTTAGGCTAGCATTCTACTGAGCTAAATCTCGACCATTAACGGATATGTTATACACCTTTCCACAGACAAGACAGCATATACCACAGCCTTTGATACACTAGTTGGCGTGAAAAACCAACGAGTCCTCTTTTTGTCTCTCTCTCTCTCTCTCTCTCTCTCTCTCTCTCTCTCTCTCTCTCTCTCTCTCTCTCTCTGTGTGTGTGTGTGTGTGTGTGTGTGTGTGTGTGTGTGTGTGTGTGTGTGTGTGTGTGTGTGTGTGTGTGTGTGTGTGTGTGTGTGTGTGTGTGTGTGTGTGTGTAAAACGAGCTCTCCACCAGTAAGGCAGACAGGTCATGTGCTGACGTCTCGCTTTACGTACATGGTGGCATAAACATATACTAGAAATAAGTACTAAAAGAGAAAAGGTTATAGGCTTTTGCTCGGGGCTAAATTTGCTCGTTTGTTAATGATGAATGGCTGTGTTTGGACAAATGGACAACTTCTCAAACATGGCATGTATGACACATGGTCTACATAATGGGTCGACAGCCCCCCCCCCCCCCCCCCCCCCCCAGCAACGAAGCTGGCCTGGGCTATTCGTTTTCAATAATGAATAGAGTAATGGGTTTTTTAAAATGATGAAGAAAAAAATGTTTTTAAAAAACTAAATATTTAAGAAATTTAGTATATCCTCCTTCAGTGTCGGCTTTCACCGGATGTAAGTGACTCATCTATCGAACTACTACCATTCCTTCCTCTATCGTTTACATGATATTAAATCCAGTACCTTATTAACTTTTATAAATTATTTAATTTTAAATATACTTAATAATTAATGTCTTTATATAGGAGGAAAATAATGATTTGAACTTGAAATGTACCTGGTTTATATGTTTATTATCCTGAGACAGTGACAGATTTTTCGTCGCATTCAAATTCTAACCAGTTTGCGTGTGTACTTGCCCATTTCTCGACAGTAGCTTTTTTGGCCACCGCGGCCATGATTGTAATAAGTTCTAAAGTAGCTTGGTCGATGGTAGTCTCTAAAATTGTAGTCGTTTTTGAAAGTCGCGACACTCGGAACTTCTCGGCTGATTCCATCGATAAATAACCGTATGTTCAACCAGTAGTTGTTTCCTAACGTTGGCTAGACTAGTTTTTACGCTACATGTTAAACCGAATGACCAGTCCGAGAGCCAGTCCAAATAGCTCAGGACGTTTGCATTGCTCGCTGTCGCTGAACTCGGATTTGAAAAACCGTAATCGGCCGATGTGATGGCCTCAGACCACAATTAATTTCGCTATATGTTTCTATATAGCCTTAGTGGCTATAACATTTTTATTAATATCAGCAGGCCCGTGAAGTTTTGTATGTACCTTTGCCTGCATGGGGGACACATACCCTGAAAAGGACAACCCCTGTTGTCCAGCTCTTTCTCCCAGCATATTGGTTTAAACAGACACACCCTCTAAAACAGGCCGGAGTACACCCATTTTACACAAAAAGCACTACTTTTGCATGGGCCGGAATTACCACAAACAAGTCTTCAATGTCAACAAGTTACACATGTTTACAAACTACATGCTATCCCCTGTCACTTCAGTCAAACAGTTGCCACTTCATAGCTGTCTGCCATGAAATAATCACAGTCAAACAGCAGACTACTTGCGCGGTGAAACTTCCGGATGGGAAGATAACTGTAATCTGAGGCCTGGTCCGAATGAGTTTCGAGAATGTTGTTGGTAGATAATTCTGCCATTATTGGTGTGCGCACCAATGTAACTTGGCCGCGTCTACGATGTCGATACAAATATAGCAATGTTTTAAATATTTTAAATTCTTCATTTGAAATGCGGAAAACGCGCGACAAACGCGAATTCTGGGATATACCGGAAACAAATTTTAGAAACCAGATGGAAAGCAAAACCTGCTTGTGAAACGGTTTTTTGGAAAGCATTTTGTGCGCTTTGAGCGGCAATTGCCGCCTTGCCGCCTGCCAAATTCGAGCCTTGAAAATTATATTAAATAGTTAATAAAGGTACAGTTAGCCATTTGCATGGTGAACACGACAATAGATACATGGTCCTTATAATGCAAATCTTCTTATGGTCATGGAATTCTAACCGATTGTGTAGTCGAAAGTTGATCGGATGGTGCCAACCGATTATAAGCAATGATCGATGATGAAATCTCAACCGATTCCCATCACTATCGGCTCCCACTCACAGCGAGTTTTAACGACTTACTGGGTAGGTGTAAGGCCACTACACTCTCTTCTCTTCCACTAACCACTAGCAAGTAGCCCACTGTCCTGGACAGACAGCACAGATAGCTGAGGTATGTGTGCCCAGGACAGTCTGCTTGAACCTTAATTGGATATAAGCACGAAAATAACTTGAAATAAAAATTACTACGTCATACCTTGATTGATAAACTGGTTCTGGGGAACTTGGTTTTCATACTGATCGGCCCTCTGTTCGTAGAACGATCCGTACGTCAGAGGTTCGTTGCTCTCTGAGATGCCAGGAACTGGCGCTTGAAATTTCCTAGAGTCATAGATGGTCTGTCCTTGTCTTAGAGCGTTATTATACATCGTCCTCATGTTGAAAGATCGTTTGTTTCCTGTCAACAACAAAACACGTCATACAGAGACAGAAGGCAACAAATGTTTGTGGAATTTCAATTGAGATATATGAATAATGAATAAAAAGCTTTGGCGTCTTAAATGTTCGTCTTTGTTTTCAAAATAATAGTTTATAGGTCGCCATGAATAATGGTAATTTGAATCATATTTATAGACATGACTCGTTAAGTTATTTTGAGATATTATGGTAATGTAATTGTTCACAAAATCTAATTTTTAATGATAAAATATTGTTTTAAAATATTTCTTTGGCTGCTATTAGGTTTCAGAATGTATTTTATAATTCTAATAATTAAGCTTGCATTTTGGAATACGTATTTGTACAATAGTAACAAGTAAAATATATGTATAAGCCCCTATCCTTCTCCACATACATATGCATACAAATGTTTTGAATTACTATTTAAAATACTGTTATTAATTCGTGTACTATAATATAGCAGCCTTGTACTGGAATAACATATATATTTTTCTGTACAAAATTTTACTTTTTAAATCATTTTAATTGTTTATAATAATCCACATAACTTTTACAACCATGTTCCAATTTCCTGAAAGTGACATTACTTCCAGATACACACATGTAGTCAAATAAATATCAGACAATTCAGTCACACTTTAAACATGTATAGCCATTTAAACTGAACAAACAGCGTCTTAATTCAAATGTATTTTAAAAGGTAAAATTGTACAGTAATAATATTGAATTATATCTATTTACGTAAAGAAAAGCATATTGTATTACATGTACTAGTATATCAATAAAACCATACTCACTTGATTTGAGAGAAGAAAGAAAATCCAATCCCATGGCAACGGAAACGAATGCTAGAATCCATAATAAGCTTAAGTGTCGCATCTTTCCGGTTTTTGTTTTTTTAAACTTGATATTTCAGTAACTCTGTTGCTATCCTCTGTGTGTGTTTACTCTCAGGAAGAGCAGCCTTTCATTTTATACACTATCAACTCTTTTTTCCCTGTCAGGTATTTGATTAATGGCCTCAAGATATGCGTGCTTCGTTGTGCCTGTGACGTAAAATAACCTACCTCCTTTCTTTTGGTTTTTCTCTCATCTCTGTTGATATAAAACAAAGACTCCGGAAACAGATCCGTACTAAAATGATTGATTAGTCGTCGTGTAATCGTTGACTGGCAGCTGGGACCTCCCCCTACGTCACACTTCACGGAATAGAAGCGTATTTTGTGGTCTCCATAACCAAAGTAACTGCCCGTACCAATACACTTTACTAAGGGGAATTATATTACCGGTAATGAAGATACATAATGACCAAAATCGTAATGGTAACTGCACCTGTATTTCACTGGTACGGCGGCGTAGTTCTAAAGAGTAATATAATAAGAAAACAATACTTAATTGCCTAAAAGTTGCATGTGTTTTTTTGTTTTTTATTAACTGCGTAAGACATAAGACTTACATTGCTGATAGCAATATACTAATATTTTTCTCAAATTTTGTAGACCTTTTTGTGATCGTAAATGTAATATTTGGCGTATAATATTTAAATAATTATTTGTTTTTCTTCTGTTTTATAATCTATAGACTACTGTGAAATATTTGGTTTTGCCAGTGCACCACGATTGGTATATTGAAGGCCGTGGTATGCAGGCACGGTGGAAGGAAATAGACATTGCAGAGGTGGGGGGGGGGGGGGGGGGGGGCTGACTGAGATCGAGGGCGCAAAGCAAAGTTTTTAGGGAGGTTTGGAGATATGCTCCCCCATAAAATTTTAAAACTAGATGTCCTCAAATTAAATTTCCTGCAATCTATAAGTAAAATTCATCTCTGCCTTTACTACCATTAATATATTTTATTCAGAATTATTAGCTTCGCCGTGCTTGGTATGTGCTGTCCTGTCTGTGGGATGGTGCATATAAAAGACCTCTTGCTAATAATCGACAAATGTAGCGGGTTATTTCTTCTCTAAGACTACATGTCAAAATTTCCAAATGTTTGACATCCAATAGTCGATAATTAATAAATGTGCTCTAGTGGAGTCGTCAAACAAAACAACCTTTAACTTTTGCCACAGGAAGGGAATCACATTTATTTAGTATGGCCTTGATATACCTGACGGGAAGCAATGCACTAGCTTCGCCGAAGGGTATTGAACCTACGACACATTATACGCAGGTATACGTCTTTGACAAAGCGTGCATATCATAATGTTTTCATCAAAACGTACCTGGAATTGAGGTCCAGCTAGCCTTGGGTGAGTGGCAGTCATCTTCTCCTCCAAGAGGTAGGGATTTACCAATGTCTGCCATCACCACTTAATTTTAAAATTATTTCTTGAACTTCGTCTAGTTATAGTTAAATCACCGGTACGAATTTGATTAATAACACTGGATAAACAAAAATCGCCTGCTCCTAAGGGTAATGCAAATGTTCTTGACTAAATTTGGGCCGCTGATTTAACGTACGCTAATGATATTGTCATTGATATATATTTTATTTTATAAGAAAATTATTTCTAAACTATATAAGGCTACTTATCTATTTCTTCTTCCTTTTCTTCTTATTTTTGGGGTGGGTGGGGGTGAGGGGTGGGGGTTGCAAAGGGGTCTATTTTTTTCAGTGACCATTGCATACTGAACATAAAATTCATGTTCACATGGTAAAGTGTCGTAATATAGTTAGTGGTTGATAGTTCACATATTAACTACTAATACACACACTATTCAGGAAGAAACCTGACAGCACCCCCTTTCAACAGTGTTAATTCCGGTTAAGTACGTAGGTGCTGACGAGTTCTTCGTGTAGTGTGTATATTAATTATTAAAATGTCTAATTCATATAAAAACAGCTTTATTCCTAATACTTTGGAGTTATGGAATGATCTAACAGTTCAACTCAAAATTAACCATGTCTGCATACCTATAAAAAAAACAATTAATAAAAAAGGGAAATCCCAATCCTTCTTCTGCTCTCTATCTTTATGGAAATCATAAATGTAACATTATCCATTGTCCGCTTCGTAACTTTGCTAGCAACCTAAACTATCGTTTATTTTTAAGCCATCTTTCTGATAATCCAAGCTGTACATCCAAGCTGTACATGTAAAAATAACTGTGAAGATAATTTTCATTATTTTTTTTATGTCTGCCCTCTGTTCATCAGACAAAGATATGATTTAGTTGCATTCTTAAGGAATTACCTTGATATCTTAGACATTGATCTATTATTATCCGGCTCAATAAACCTACCAATTGAAGAAAACTATTTCATTTTTAAAGCAGTACATAAATATAAAGCTGAAAGAAAGAAATTCGAGTTGAACCAACTTATTATTCTGATTTTTACTGCCCCGTATAAGGTTTAGCTCCAACAATAGGATCATCACTATCGTAATTTTTCTCGACTATCCCATTTCTATTCTATCTACTCTCTACCTTTTATTACTATATATTAATAAATATTAATTATGTTAAATACTTTATGCCATTGGACATTATGTTATTATGTTTTATATATGATTATGAATATTGATTATTGTCAATCTGATTAACATCAGCTCCACTGGCCTATACTATATTGAAGACCCAGTGGAGCTGATTTTAATCAGATTGGATTATTGTCTGATGTCCATCTTGTTTAGGAGAGCACTTATATAGGCTCTGCCTGTTGTGCAATCCTTTTGACTTTTTTCTGATCAATGAAATATCTCAAAAACAAGATTAAAATATCTTCTTTTTTTATCAGCGAACTCCATAATGATCAATGTAATGGTATTTGCCATTAAACATAGTGTTATTTTTGTATTAGAGTGGGAATTTTCGTGTTTTCGCTATAGAGTTATCTCTGACTGAGAGAGCGATAATACTTGTCCAAATGTCCATCTGGCTCTCAAAAGGCGGAGTACTCGGGATAACCTTATGTTAGATACGTCCCCATGCGAAGCACGGGTTGCATCTAATGATAATTATAATGATAATAGCTACAAACGATAGGAGTGGAAATAATATATGATGTCGATTAGAAATATATTGTATGCTATGAGACCATTGTAATTCCAAGAAAGGATAACTCTAAATAATTATTTCGAAACAAAAATGGCTGCGAACATCCTGAAACGGTTTTTAACGCAAACGTCGATTAATTACAGACCTTTTTTGAATACCTGTGTTAGACACAATTCTACAAGGTTTGCACTCTTTAGCTCAAAATATATTTGCAATTTTTTCTTTTTTATTATTTCCTCAGTTTAAGGTTTTATTTTAAAAGTTTTTATTGTCATTAATCAGTTAAACTTAATCGTTAATGATTATGAATATGAAAATATTATGATTAAATTAACATTTATTAATAAATAGTATGATTATGGTTGACGACAGGCAATTCTGGCACCATCATTTTGTCTTCAGACAATGAATTTAACTAAACTAATGGTGTTTATAATATGTCATAAAGTGATGTCATTAAGAATAGAAGTAACATCATAAACATGTAAATTAATTATTATTATTGCATCATCAATTATTGTGGGCATATGTTCGACCCGTACCCCCTTTCAATCATGGTTAGGGGTAGTTTTTAGGTTAGGCTTAGGGTTAGTCTTAGAGACTGATATAGAGGGGTACGGGTCGAACTCTTTCCTTATTGTGGGGTATGCAGGCATCGAAATAAGCATTGTGTCTGGTAACCCATTTACAGGTTACCACAAAATATAGTCTGGTAACCTATAGGTTTCCACAACTATATGAAAGTTAGAATTGAATTCCTGTTACTACTACGCAGTCGTTCTGAAATTGTAACGGTGCGCGCGAACATCGGTACGAGAAACGAAATCTGGAAGTAAATTTATCTAGCGGGCGCTGCTTAAACGCGGATTGCCAAAATTGCTTTGCAATTTCACAAGTGCGCACAAACATCGGTGCAATTTTGTACGAGAAAACAAAACGCGGACATAAATTCATCTAGTGGACGCTGCTTAAACGCGGAGTGACTTGCGCACGAACATCGATGCAATTCCTGACGAGATAATGAAACGCAGAAGTCCTGAATGCATTGCCTGGTTTACGTTCGGAAACAAAACTACCGTTCGTTGAAATTTTTGTCGAGAACGAAAAAACATTCTCGACTTTTCTAACATGTGGTAACCTCCCGGTAACCTGAACGACCGTTCTCGACTTATTTCGATGCCTGGGTATGCTCGCACTCTGTTGAGTTGTAGTCTCTATTAAATTGGACAAGACTTTCGACCATTCCAGCATTCAGTTCATTCAGGTGGTATAATTAATATTTGTTAGAATTAATGTAAGTTTAGGGTTAGTTATATACAATACCTTTTTAAACATTGAATGTTTATATATATATATATATATATATATACATTGAAAAATTACTATTCTGTGTAAACTTTTCTCCACAAAGGTGCTTCTTTTTTGGGGTGCTTTTGGTAGAAGTATAGCACAGAAGACACAATGAGGCATTATGGGACTAAAGGTTCATTTTATTCTGTAGATGCTCGGTTCATTCCGTTAAAATACACCCTATGAGATTTATAAGTATTAAAATACAGTCTCACTTGTTGATCCACTGCGTGGCCGAGTGGATACAGTGTTTGGCTACAGTCCCGATGGTCTGAAGTTCAAATCCCAGACCCTAGCACTACGTCATTTGTAGTGTTTGATGCAATGTCCACTCATTGTGCCATATGGAATTACCCCATTTTTAAATGAAATATTCCACCTACCGTTTGTTTTTGTTTCCATTCTCACAGTTAGAAATGCAGACAGTCAAGCAGCAAAGATATTTTAAGTTTTATCTTAAAAAAAAAAAAAAAAAGTTTTTACTACCAAAATTAAAGTTTCTACACATTAATCAAAATAGGGCAAGAACACATGACCCTTCTTAGTTTTAAAACAGGATTTCATATTTCATGGGAAACACTTTTTTGATTTCATGCCTTAATTGTGATCATGGGAACACATCAGAAACCGTTTTTAAAAAATAATTATATATATATATTATTTTTGTTGAATAGTTGTACCCTATATAATAATGATGGCAAAGCAAATTTTGGTTCAGTGATTTTACTGACACAGTACTGGAAACGATTGTCTCTGTGAAATCTGAAGGTCTCTACCTGTAGTTTTTTTAATGGTGTTCAAGCCTAAAATATATGGCAGAGCAGGGCTAGCTCTGCCACTCGCCAAATTCACCAATTGCAAATTTTAGGAACAATTCGCAAATTTTATTTTAATCTGGCGAAAAAAAAATCATGCAGTAATTGATATTTGCTTGAAAATAAATGAGTTGCATTCTTGGACATAATTTGGCGAAATGTTTTGGACACCCAGCGCTAGCTCTGCAGAGTCACTGTTTAAAGTGTCGTCGGCATGTACACACATGTTTATATTTACATACTAGTGAGTGAGTGTCTGTGACATCATTAAAAGTATCAGGTCACACATCAATAGTTTAAAGTGTCGTCGGCATGTACACACATGTTTATATTTACATACTAGTGAGTGAGTGTCTGTGACATCATTAAAAGTATCAGGTCACACATCAATAGTTTAAAGTGTCGTCGGCATGTACACACATGTTTATATTTACATACTAGTGAGTGAGTGTCTGTGACATCATTAAAAGTATCAGGTCACACATCAATAGTTTAAAGTGTCGTCGGCATGTACACACATGTTTATATTTACATACTAGTGAGTGAGTGTCTGTGACATCATTAAAAGTATCAGGTCACACATCAATAGTTTAAAGTGTCGTCGGCATGTACACACATGTTTATATTTACATACTAGTGAGTGAGTGTCTGTGACATCATTAAAAGTATCAGGTCACACATCAATAGTTTAAAGTGTCGTCGGCATGTACACACATGTTTATATTTACATACTAGTGAGTGAGTGTCTGTGACATCATTAAAAGTATCAGGTCACACATCAATAGTTTAAAGTGTCGTCGGCATGTACATACATGTTTATATTTACATACTAGTGAGTGAGTGTCTGTGACATCATTAAAAGTATCAGGTCACACATCAATAGTTTAAAGTGTCGTCGGCATGTACATACATGTTTATATTTACATACTAGTGAGTGAGTGTCTGTGACATCATTAAAAGTATCAGGTCACACATCAATAGTTTAAAGTGTCGTCGGCATGTACATACATGTTTATATTTACATACTAGTGAGTGAGTGTCTGTGACATCATTAAAAGTATCAAGTCACACATCAATAGTTTAAAGTGTCGTCGGCATGTACATACATGTTTATATTTACATACTAGTGAGTGAGTGTCTGTGACATCATTAAAAGTATCAGGTCACACATCAATAGTTTAAAGTGTCGTCGGCATGTACATACATGTTTATATTTACATACTAGTGAGTGAGTGTCTGTGACATCATTAAAAGTATCAGGTCACACATCAATAGTTTAAAGTGTCGTCGGCATGTACATACATGTTTATATTTACATACTAGTGAGTGAGTGTCTGTGACATCATTAAAAGTATCAGGTCACACATCAATAGTTTCTCTGTGGAAGCAAATAAGGATTCTAAAAATTAAAAACGTAAAAATACAAATTTATGTAGGATCTTAATCAGTATTGAGTTTTACATTAAAAAATACAACTATTACTACAATATTTGTAGTCAGTATAAATATAAAACTTCCATTTGAAAAAAAAATACAACTTTACAAGTATTAAATGAATATTTAAATAAAAAATTGTAATCAAAATCATCAAAGCTATTTTAAAAAAAAAACAATACTAAATAATGTGACTCAACAGAATTACTAGCTGGTGTAGGCCGATGTAAGCCCATAACTGCACTTTTGATTACATATACAGTAGAATCTCGGGATGGTAGAATACACCGCAATGTTCGAACCAAAAACAAAGTCCCGAGTTATACTTACACGTTGTTGACCGAATGGTTAGGTCAAACTACCCGATGGGTTGAACACTTCCTCGAGCACCGACAGGGTTTGAGCCAACAGGATTCAACTGTGTGTACATTGTGTAAGTGCTACAGTTCTATGGGAGTGCCACAAAATACTTGTCTTTCCTGGCAAAGACTGCACCAGTAGTAGTCTTCACCCCACTTAATTTGTATTAATACTGTTCAAACAATTTAAGTTTGTTTTTGTTTTTCAATGTTTTCGTATAGGTTGGCAGAAGTTGGTGTTCTGGAAACTCCAAAAGATCATGGAAACTCTTATGAAACTGGACAGGTCTGCTTTTTTAATATTTTTTTTTAATATTTTTTAAGCATACAGGGGGATATAGATCAGTGATAAATCAGTCATCTGAGATAAGATGAGTCATTGATCATTCTCCCTTTTGCGGGAACCCATTGTCTTACAGTATCAGGCCTCAAACTTAAGAGTTTGTCACCTACAGTAGAGTTTTGTTTAATTGTCATGGGTGAAACAGCCCATTGACAGCAATTTTGAGCAATTTTTTTAAACGGTCACTTTTGCAGTAACTAAATATGACTGAAAGGTTATTTTGTTGCATGTAGACATATTTTAAATGTACAAATGTTAAATACTGGCAGATAATGTACACCAGATATTATAATTTTGCTGTCATTGAGGAGTTTTACTGATGGCAGCAACTTTTTATCCAGCAGCACAAAATTTCCACCAGTGACGCTCCCAACCCACGGCAAATTATATCTTAATGACAGTAATGGCTGTCGGCACCATTGTTAAGTTCGAGTCATGCAGTACCTCATGGGTGATTAGGTGCATGTACTTGTATTTATCATCCATTAAAGGCTTTTGTAGGAGATATCGCTTTGCACTATAATTTGCGATATCTCCTGGGATATTCTCCAAGGAGATATTGCTTCTTATAATCTTTATTGGTAAATTTTTAATCACACAACATTATTTTGTTAGGCCAAACAAAAAAATAGGTGTGTTTTCGGTCGACCGATCGTCCCTAGTTTTACCCCCCCCCCCCCCGACCCTAAATATTTTTCTCTTGAACTGAAAAAAAAAAAGAAAGAAAGAAAAAGAAATAAAAAAAAGAAGTAAAAATAAAAGAGGACAACATCACCAAACAAGAGTATTTCCTTCCTTGCACATTGTTTACGTACTATTATACGATACATTTTGCACATGTAATTCCCTTCCGAAAAACATCGAGAAATTATGGAAAAGCTTTTGTAATAGAGTTCCTTCCCCTGATTAGCTACCACCAAACAGCTTAGTCGGTCATGGAAGTAACCGAATGTACGAACATAGCCTTGGTACAGGTTATTTCGATTAAATATAATCGTATCAATTCAACTTAATTCTCGTCTTCACTTAAATCAACAGTTCTTATTATTAATGCATCTCAAATGTTTGCATAAAGTATTTAAATTAAGAACAACGAAATTAATACAAATGTCCCATTAATTTAAGGAAATACACAAACAGTGCATACCAATACTACTACTACTACTACAACAACAATAATGATAATGATGATAAATAATAATTATTATTATTATTATTATGATAGTATTCAATTAAAAAAAAAAAAAAATAAATAATATAAAAAAAAACCCTACCTACCTACCCTAATTTTTGGTGGGATGCAATCGGAAACACACCTATTTTTTTGTTTGGCCTTATTTCACTGTGTGTATTTCAGCCTATTATTAGTGATGTCACGTCACTGTCATTTTGCTAGTTAACAAGTCTACCGCTGCCAAATATAGTGACATTCAACCCACATTACTGACATATTGTTTACAATTGTTGCAAATGAAAACAATGATAATGGATGATAAAAAGAATACCCCTCTCGTGTCTTGTGATATCATAATTTATCAGCACTCATTGATAAAAGTATAAAAATTCTTGGCAAGCCTCGGATTTTATACTTTTATCAACTCGTGCTTGGTGAGTATCCTCTATGTATTTGTATATCAGAAGCTGTATTATGTCCCATTCAGTTTGTCGAAGAGTGTATAATATATATTAAAGTTCTTTTGATCAGAGAAGTCTGTATGATATCATCAGATTTCTTCTTTCACCCTTAAGACCATGTGCTAGACATCTACTTGTAACATGTATACATTATTACTGCAGTCTTGTTAAATTACTGACAAAAAAAACATAAATATTGACTGGTAGTACAGGGTGTAATAACCGTGGTTTAAAATATGCTGGCCATGTATCAGTATGATGAAAAACAAATGTCAGACCGCATCGTAGCTTTGCTCTATATTTATTTTAGTTACATATACAGGTATGTACTATGTTTGAAGTCCACAAATCAAGATTAAGTAGATCAGTTACAGCTATGTCTATACCAATTAAAATCCCATAAGCGACCATGTTAACATCTGTGTTTAAAAACACTATATGCAATATATCAACCAAACTATGACCCATAAATATCAGTACTACAACCCCTACCTTAAAGTATTAACTGAAAAAAATGGTACCTTTCATGGCTTATTTTCAGGTATAACCAGATGTTTTTACAACACTCCTAGTTTCACACAAAATTTGAGTACTTTTTTTTACAGGTACACCATAAATGTTCCATGCACACGGCTACTTGACACAGTGGTACTAGATGAAATAAAATTGCATACATTTTTAGCCCAGATGAAACTAATATTTTTTACAACCAACACACTCACATTTATAACCAATCACAGGACTTGTGGTGTTAACTTCTCTATCAAAAGTTCGGACTTTGACCCAGCCGGAAAGTATTTGGTTTAGTGCTACCTATACTACATTTACATGCACATGTACATGTATGTTATGTTTGAAAGATCCTAAAATGGTGCTAGGTGAGCAGTCATATAAAATTTTAAGTTAAATTTTGTATTGCAAGGGGATCAGTTTGCTTCTCTATTAAAACTTTCCAGTGCAAATGTAGAGAGAAGAGTGTGTGATCATGCATGAGCCTTTTCTGGTAAAGATTGAGTGCGTACACTGTTGTGACGACATCAGAGTAATATATGTATGATTGTTGTAATAAACTACATGTATATTGTATTACATAGCTTGAAATAGGAAGTAACATATGGCCTGCTGTTAGTTTGTTTTAAATATCATGCCAAACGAATTGTAGCATGCTAACAAAAAATATGGTCTAAGACAGCACAGGGTGAGTGAAGGTTTCGAATAACCCTGAGTTATTTTATTTGTATAATTCTGAGGTACTGTTTGTACCACAGTATTTACAAATATGGTTAGTTATAGTTAGCCAACTAATTCTTCAGCAAATTAATTTTATGGTGTACATTTTCATCATCTTAGTGAGGTTTGTTTTCAGCTGTTCTTGCACAAGATATTTGGTTACCGAGGAATAGCACTGTTTCCGTGGCTGGCTCGAGTGTATGATCGTGATACGGCAACCAAGACCGAGGACAGGTGAGATGCACTTACATGTAGGACGTGCTTATTTGCATGTATGTAGTATAAGACTTTATAGTGTCATGTGGATTTTTAGCTACAATGTTGCATTTTGTTTTATGAAATTAATTTAAGATATACATGCAGGGCTCGTGCTGTCGGTAGCCAAATTAGCCATTGGCTAATTTTAAAAAAAAATGGCTAATAAAATTTGCAAGTGGCTAAAATTTTGGCTAAGCCATTTTCTGTCTTCTAATGTGAACAAACTGTTACATAATCAATCCGACACTCAAACATAATAATACCAAATATTCAATTAGCGTAATAGCGATCTCGCGACCAGTAACGAGAAACGATGTCATCCAGAATACAGCGTGGGCCTAATGAAGTTTGCTTATTTTAATAATCACGGTTATTAATTTTAATGGCATGCATTCAACATGTATAAAATCAAAGTCTGTAACTTGTTATTTTAACTTTGTAAAGTCTTTGAAACAAAGTAATAAAAACAGACCGACAATGCGTGTCAATTTGAATACACATGCCAGTTCAGGGCCGAAAGACATGTAGGCTATCCAAAGGGCTGAGTTCAGCCAGACCGAGCGAAAAGAAAACGTTCGCTAGACTGGTTTGTGCGCTTCACGTTAAACCAAAGGACACGACGGACACCAATCAAATAGTTCACGAACGTTAGGAAGAACGTTCGTTGGCTGAACAGAGGACAGCTCTCGGCACAAATACGTCACGCTTCAGAGTCAGCTGACACCCACGTGTCAAGAGACATTGTTGCGGACATTAAACAATACGATTACACAGGAGTAAATATTGATGTTAATTTGTAGAAAAACAATAGTTGTTCGCATCAATGAATACCTAACTGCAGTTTTGGTTATTTCTTTGTCTTTGTTAATTTTGTACCCATGGTCAAGAGCATGCATTCAGATAGTGATCGCGGGAAATGAACATGCAGTATTTATACAAATTGCAGTTAAACGTACAGTGAATAAAATTAGTTTACAATAATCATATTTGTTAGATATAGATTTGTAAGACTGTGAGGTGAAATTTAATAAGTTAGCTGGATTTTAAAAAGACCGTAAATTATAATAAAAAAAATAAATATTATTATTATTATTTTTAATAAATGGAATATACTGTGAAGTTGGCATTCTTAGCCTAGGTATTTTACAAACAGAAATCACAAGCATTTAACACGACGCTGACATCAACAGCAACAACATGGCTCAAATTATGAAATTGTTGGGGGTGGGGAATTGATGGGTCACTTAAAAAAAAAAAAAAAGCAATTTAAACATAAAGATAACTATTTCAAGAAATAATGAGCTCTATATTTAAAAAAAACCCACTCAAGTTTTTTTTGTGGGGGGGAAAAAAAGAAGAAAGAAAAAACACCCTCCATAAACATTAACCCCCCCCCATATTTCTGTATGTTTGTTAATTTATTGTCGTAGGCCTTAGAAGTGGGGGCAGGTGTACGGGGGTACTGGCTTCCAACTCTGAAGATAATGCATCACCCCATCCTCCCACCGCTGAAAAATCAAAGTAATATATTAACTGCCCCTACCCCCATTGCTGTCTTTGATTTTGATCAGGTAATACGGTTTTGTTATTCAGATTTATTCCAGTTTGTACACAATTAGCCGAAAAAGATGCATTTTCATATTCATATATAAATACTCTATACAGTAAAACAATTTTGGCTAAAGCATTTTCAATATGGCTAATAAAAATTCCATTTGGCTAATATTTTGGCTACAGGTATTTTTTATCCAGGGTGAGCCCTGTACATGTAGTGTGTGGTTGCAGCAGAATTCTCATCTCTTTCTTGACCAAGTGTTAAAATAAAGTTTGTTTTGTTTAACGACATCACTAGAGCACATTGATTTATTAATGATCGGTTATTGGATGTCAAACATTTGGTAATTGTTACATATAGTCTTAGAAAGGACACCTGCTAAATTGTTTCATTAGTAGCAAGGGATCTTTTTTTTAACCATCCCACAGACAGGATAGCACATACCACAGCCTTTGATATACCAGTTGTGGTGCACTAGCTGGAACAAAAACTAGCCCAATGGGCCCACCGATGGGGATCGACCCCAACTGACTGAGCATGAAGTGAGCTCTTTACCACTGAGCTACATCCCACTCCAAGTGTCGAAATAGCCAAAGATCATAGTTTTAATTCTGCTGAAACATGTCATTAAATAAATATTCCTTTGCTTTCCTTAAAATGAATATATCATTCATTATTTTGATACTCAGTAGCTGATGTGTTTTGTTTGTGGCCGTTAATGATAATGTTTACTCATTCATTTATTGTTTTTGTGTTAATATTACAGAAATCTTGATGACAGTTCGGCACAAGTTGGGAAGGAAGTGAAGGGAAAGAATCACCTTTATTACCAAGTTCTAATTGATGCCAGAGACTGTCCACATATTGTTAGTCTGTGTATTCCTTTCTCACTAGATTATGACATGTATTATAAAGTTCTAATTGATGCCAGAGACTGTCCACACATTGTTAGTCTGTGTATTCATTTCTCACTAGATAATCACATGTATTATAAAGTTCTAATTGATGCCAGAGACTGTCCACATATTGTTAGTCTGTGTATTCCTTTCTCACTAGATAATCACATGTATTATAAAGTTCTAATTGATGACAGAGACTGTCCACATATTGTTAGTCTGTGTATTCATTTCTCACGAGATAATCACATGTATTATAAAGTTCTAATTGATGCCAGAGACTGTCCACATATTGTTAGTCTGTGTATTCATTTCTCACTAGATAATCACATGTATTATAAAGTTCTAATTGATGCCAGAGACTGTCCACACATTGTTAGTCTGTGTATTCATTTCTCACGAGATAATCACATGTATTATAAAGTTCTAATTGATGCCAGAGACTGTCCACACATTGTTAGTCTGTGTATTCATTTCTCACGAGATAATCACATGTATTATAAAGTTCTAATTGATGCCAGAGACTGTCCACACATTGTTAGTCTGTGTATTCATTTCTCACGAGATAATCACATGTATTATAAAGTTCTAATTGATGCCAGAGACTGTCCACACATTGTTAGTCTGTGTATTCATTTCTCACGAGATAATCACATGTATTATAAAGTTCTAATTGATGCCAGAGACTGTCCACACATTGTTAGTCTGTGTATTCATTTCTCACTAGATTAATGACATGTATTACTAGCACATATGCATTTACATGATCATATTGCCTTCTATTTGCTCTTGTTAACAAAGTGCAGATTGTGACATGTACTTGTTGTTTCATGGGTGAACACCAGTTTTTAGTTTTAAATATTTTGAAATGCAAACATTTGAGTGATATTTCTAACATTCACACCACAATATGGCCATCTGAGACTTACATGTATGTCACTGAGTTTTTTATTTCGATCTTTACTTTAATTATTACACTTAAAGCAGAATTTAAACTTTTTAGTTGCATGGAATTAAAAACTACTGAGCTATGTAATTTATTAAGACACTTAACTTAAGTATTTCTACTTCTGTTTGGTTTCAGAGAGCCCAGACCGAAGCAGTCACATTTCTAGGTAACCAAGAGAACAGTCGAGCTCTCTATGCTATTCCTGGTAAGTCGGTCTTTCTTCTTTGTTCTTCACAGCAGTGAGAAAAATAGATCTGTCATCATAGCCTAAATTTTCTCAGTTAGCCATTTGTTTAAACAAATCTGTCAACTATAAGCAGTTCCTAAAAAGAACAGATTCAATGCTAGCTCTGAATGATCAGAAAAGTTCACCAAATTATCTATAAAATACAAAACCTACGTGTTATATACATGTAGGTATTTTTCAACAAAATATCAATTATTACACAATTTGTTTTGTTCACCAAATTAAAAAAAGATTCATCGATTGTTCTTAAAATTCACAATTGGCGAATTTGGCGAGTGTCAGAGCTAGCCCTGTACTTTAATCCTAGCTCCTTTTGGCTTTACATTGTCTGTTCACTTCCTAGTTCTTGTATGTCGGATAATTTCATATTATTACAGGCTTGACAAAATAAGCGGGTCACCAGTAAGTTTCATTGTCTGTTGTAACTTCTGTGTGTATATATATACACACATACATACATACAGTGGACTCTTGTCTAAACCACTCACTTCGTACCATCGAAACAGTCCGGTTTACATAGAGGACCAGTTTAGACAGAGTTCATCCAGAGTTATGGTTCTTGAATAATCGACAACTCGTGATCAACAATGACATTTGAACCCACGGATGGTTGGGAAACATAGTCATACAAGCTAGACTTGCAATCGATTATTTCACAGACATAAAAAAATATACTTAAAGGGACATTCCTGAGTTTGCTGCAATTTTTAAGATGTTATCCACTAACGGAGACTTTTTAACGATTGTAATTAGGCTACATATCAAATATATTTTTCTGCATAAAATATTAGTGGCTGCATATTAAACATGTTTCTGGTCGTTCTAATATCTAACATTATTTATTCGTACGTACGAAATTATTTGAATACAAAATCCAGATCTAACGTCCTACCGCAATAAGAGTAAACTTCACACGAGTGTCATTACATTTTGTATTTGATCTTGCAACGGCATCTTGATTACTCGGCAAGTGACGATCATTGTTCAACTAATTAAGCAGCCTGTCGTTCAGTCAAATCTCAATCCGGTATAGACAGAGGTAATTAATGCATGAACGGTTCTTTCGTTCTTTATTTTTGGTCCGGAGTAGACAGAGTACGGATTAGGCAGAGATTTATACTTAAGAGATAAACGGTAGCTGGACGGGGCTTTAGAAATGGACCGGTTTATGCAGAGTCCACTGTATATATATATATATATATATATATATATATATATATATATATATATATATATATATATATATAGACACACACACACACACACACACACACACACACACACAGACATGTATATACAAACATAGGGAGGTACAATTCAGTTTTGGCTACTGTGAACATTAAGATGACCTGAAACACTGTGTACAGACAGACACTGATATTCTAAATAAGAAAATGTATTTAATCTCTAAGTTTAGTAATTAGTAAAGCTCTGTTAGTGACTTACATGTTACAATATGTGTATTGTTAGCATGGAACTGTGTCAGTATATTATGAACATGGTATTTTTTTATCCACTGTCTGTTGCAGGTCTTGACTACGTTGCCCATGAAGATATTCTTCCGTACACCAGCGAAGAAGCTACTCCCCTCCAACACGAACTCTTCGACAAATTCCTCATACACGATCCTGAAAACAGTGAGTCTGCGTTAGCCACCTAAAAGTTCTGTGCACTATATTTTATCAGCTTCACTGTGTGATCCAAATTGTCGGTTTCTGATTCTGTGTGGTGGCAGTGCGTTTCATTGTGTGGACCCAGTGTCGAAATCAGCATTTACTTAACACCTTTTATAAGTAATTATAAAATGTGCTGAGGTGTCATTAAATAAATATTCCTTTTTTTCGTTGATTCCTAATTTAGTATTTTTATAATTGCAGATCCTCCTTTCTTGGCTCGTGAGACATTAAGGGCATGGCAGGAGAAGAATCACCCCTGGTTACAGCTGTCTGATGTGCATCGAGAAACAACAGAGAACATTCGAGTGACAGTTATTCCATTTTACATGGGGTGCAGGGTAAAATCTCAGTTTACTTGTTAGACCTTTTATTATATCTTATGCTCTCCAACTGTAAGGTGTGTTTGAACTTGTATGTATCTGTTGATCTTAATATCAGTGTCCGACATTTTCATGTATTATTCCTTGCAAACACCACCAAGGTAGGAAACGTAATGGGAACTCTATTAGTGAAATGAAGACCTGTTGGCTACAACTGTTATACAGTTGATTTTATTTTCTAGTTAAATACTTAAGTATTTACTTGTGTCACATACTAAATAAATGTAGATTTGATTAATAACATGTGAATGTTTTTACCGTAAAAGTGAACAAGGTCTGTGAAAATAGGTATGTCCAACTTCATACCACATGGTCTGCTTTATAAGCAAATGTGTCTTAAGTCACAATCAAATTTTGAAATAGTTCTATTTAGATTCATTTTTTTCTGGTAATAAAGTGTTTATTTAATACATAATACACAAAATGAAGAATATCAGTTACTGTGTCGTAATCATTTAATGCATCAAAGTTAATAAACAGACATTAATTGTGATCTAAAATATCAAGGCTGTACGACTTGTAAATAGTTTATCCTATAGTGTGTGGAAATTTAGTATTTTAAGGATAATTTGCCTGAAGATAACTGCTTGTAACTTGTCTTTGTAAACTAATAACCCTTGATGAATATGCAAACTGTACTGTTGTCAACTTCCTTATTGTTTTTGGGTTGTTGTTTTTTTCAGGAATCACAGCAAACTCATGTATACTGGGTCAGTATAATAGTTTAGGTTACATTACCTCATTTTTATATTTATTTCCTGTGTTCTGTTCATGGTTGTATGAAACTCAATTAGCTGGATACTATATTGTATGATGCTTACAATGAAACACTCCAAATGTCATATTGTTCGACCACTATGATTTGTTTTTTTGGGGTTTTTTTTTTAAATCAATATTAATGAAACAACTTTGAAGCAAGTCTTGCATAAAATACATTATTGAAGTTTATAAAATTATAATTACACCACAGTGATTAATTTTTACTGAATATATGTGAATATATGCTGTTCTTTATACTGTCTTTTGTCTAGAATAAACATGTATGTGTGTGATGCACGCTATATATATATATATATATGCTATATATGTGTTGACAGTGGCGGTACTGCGTGCGGCTGGAGAACCTGGGAGATGACACTGTACAGCTACGAGAACGACACTGGAGAATATTCAGTCTGTCAGGAACGCTGGAGACCGTCCGTGGTCGAGGGGTGGTTGGACAGGTACATCATATCATACTCTATCATATCCCATTGGGCTATTTCTCGTTTCAGCCAGTGCACCACAACTGGTATATCAAAGGCCGTGGTATGCGCTATCCTGTCTGTGGGATGGTGCATATAAAATATCCCTTGCTACTAATGTTTGACATCCAATAGCCGATGATTAATAAATCAATGTACTTTAGTGATGTCGTTATACAAAACAAACAAACAAATAAACATATCAGTTTTCACATAACTGAGTTAATAAAAATGATATAATTTTGGGAAGCGACGTCATAAGATAACATTGCTTCCTCAGTCCTGGTTCAGACTGCATTTTCAGACGGCCCTTGTTATACATAAAAAAATTCCCAATAATAATAAAGAAACTATTACACTCATGTGTGTGTCGTAATGATTTCACGAAACTCATGTTATGTTTTATGTATTGCACTAGCTCTCGCTCGGGCAATGCAAAAACCTTACACACATTTTGTAAAATCAGTAGAACACACAAATTTGTATAATAATTTGTATGCATGTGGTTTGTCAATATGTCGATAACTACAATTTGGTGAGATACATAACAGGACTTTTCATAAGGCAGTTTATCTGGCCAGTAAAGTCATGTGATTTGATTGAATTAGTGCCAGTGTACCAGGTGCTATTTGGCTTGAATCGTGTGCCAGTGTGTCACTAAAATTAGTATACCAAGTCAGGGTATGCACTTGGGATTTTTTTTGAATGGCCCGCGACCAAATTTTGTAAAAAAAATAACTTACTTAAATTGCACTTTAAAAACATGTTATCATATTATACAAACAATAATAACAACACAAAAGAAGGAAACAGAACTTGTTTTAGTTTTATTACAAACTGTTGTAATTAACTTATTTATAAGTATTATGTTGTCACGGGACCCACACAATCAAACATCTGGGATGTTTTACCAAGGCTCGGTCTTGGTATGAATAAGGTGCTTTTGTAGCTGTATATCGAGGAATTACAAAAATACTAAGCTGACAGCAATCTATGATGAAATCATTCGCAGTGATGAATGGGTGTTTGGTATAGTAGTCTCAGTATATTCCGTAAGAAATGAAAATGTTCCAACACAATGTAACTTCCGAAAACTTCAGGCTTGTAAACAAAATCTTTCTGCGGAATGTGACAAATTGTTCCGATTATAACTAAATGGAAAGTAAAGACGGACATGGCCGAGGTGTTCCGAATGAACCTACGAGTACATTTACGTGGTCAAGTTTTTTGAATACATAATCAAATCCGGCCAAGGCATTCCGAATAGTTTTAGACTGTTTGATAGACTGGGGAAGTGGTCATTATGTCCTATGTGGGTTTGGTTGCACAGATACTAACAGGAAACCAGTTGAAAATAATAAATAAAAAATAACTTTTAAACATAATACAATATGCGAAAATTTTCGGTCGTCAGGCGGGCAACACATGATACGGTTTTGACTTGCCCGACACTAATTTGACTTGCCATTGGCGATCAAGTGACTGTAAAGTGCACACCCTGCCAAGTGTTATGAGAAACTCATAGTCAATAATGCCTCCTATCATATCAGAAATGATAAACTACATCTCCAGTTTTCTTTGATGACTTGTTAAAGCGAGATGTTGTAGAATTTTTGTCTATGTTGATTGAAAAGTTGCATGAAGATCTGCAGCTATAGCCACATTTTTTACCATTGTCATCTGTTGGTTTTAATTCGGTGGTATACGCCCTAAAGATTAATTTTAACAAGGTTCAACGTTTGTTTTGTTTGACAACCCTAGAACACATTGATTTACGAATCATCAGCTACTGGATATCAAAGAGGAAGTGTGGTACATTTTTCTTTTTTAATTGCAAGGGATTTTTTATAGGCATTTCCTACTGACAGGACAGCACATACCATAGTCTTTAATATGTTATCCATGGGGCACTGGTTGGGATAGGTGAAACTTTAGTTTTAATAAGGAAAGTAATAAGAAATACATAAGATGTATTGCAAAACATTTGATTTGCTCCAATGTCAGAACATTTAAAGATTATGGAAAAAACACAAGCCAATACTGTTAGTAAACATTTGAAAAGTGATGTCTGAGCAGAGTTTATTTGTTAGTGTATATGATTACATAAATATCTGTTTCATTTCAGGAACCTGTTTTGTCAAAAGACCAGCCAGCATTTCAGTATAGCAGCCATGTATCTCTACAAGCCCCCAGTGGACATATGTGGCAAGTCACACACTTTTCTTCATTTTATATACTATTAATGTGCCATTGCTGCGATACCTTCCTTTCATTGCTGGTTATTCTGCTGCAGCTCCCAGTTGGCCACCAGCAGGAAACCAGTATTACCCAAACCCAATGTTTTAAGCTGTACAAAAGATTTAATTATCATTTTGATGAATTATGTTTTAATATATGTAGTCAAATTCAGTCCTTCTTAACGAAATTAACTGCTGAAAAATAAAAACTCATTAAACATCTTAGTTGACAATCACCTTTCTGATTAATTATGAACTGTGTTAGCTAAATTCCTATTTATTGTAAACTTGAGTAATTTTGCGACCTGGTTTTTTTTTTAGCATGTGTTCATGATATGCAAATCTCACAAACACCTGTTGATATTTGCAATGCACATCAAGCTATCTGCAAGAGTAATAATGTGTGCATATAAATTCACAATTTGAGGTTGGAAGCAAATGACATACAACTTATATACACTCATGTGTTTTCCAGGTTTGCAGTAATTCCATTTGTTGATTTGATGATCAACAGTTAAAACTATATTAACTGTAGGTTTTATTTTTATTTTTGTTAACTGAATTCATGGTTTAAGATAGACCCAAAAGATATTAGCAGTTTGGTAAATTTTGTCAGAATATTGGTGATCAGATTGAAGTTTTCGTTTACCAAACCAAAATATAACAAAATCAGTCTATTTTAAGAAATTTATTTATTTTATTTTTTAATTTAATGATTTGATGATTTAATGAAATGTATTTACCATATTCAACTTTAATTTGCATTTTGCTGAAACCCTGTCATGGTACTAATTGTAAAAATTTAAAATTGTTTTCATTTATTTTAATTTTTGTCTAGGGGCACTTACAAAATGGAGAGAAGAGATGGAACATCGTTTGACTGTAAAATACCACCATTCTCGTTAGAAAGTAAATCCGAAGACGACTCCAGTCCACACACCTTTCTGAGCAGTTAACATTTAGTAACTTACTAGCCTCTAACGAATGAGGAATTCATTCTTTTTAAATTGTGTCTGTACAATTGTAAATATAGAGGTGTATGTACAGTGTACTGACGGTGTGTAATTTATCAAAGACGTTTATGCTGTGCACGTGTGGTTGAGTGTGTGTACACGTGAGTGGATGGATGTGTATCTGTCAGTCTTGTTTGAAATTGAATCTTAATGCCACTCTCCATCAGTCTCTATTAGAAGATTTGAAATGGGACACATGCTTATAAAACTTTGCAGGCTAAACTCAGATCTAAAATGATGTTACACATACGCTGTTTGTAGACACTGCTATGATGTTAAAAGTATTGATATGTTATTAAAGACTTTAGTCTAGTAGGCATGTTTTTTCAGGAATTTAATACGGTGGAGTCTAGACTGGCTAGAAAAAGGTTGGGGGGGGGGGGGGTCAAGTCATGCTCCCCAAAAAATATTGGGGAGAAAATTTGCTTCAGCTGGGATTGGGGGGGTGTGTGTGTGTGTGTGACCCATGAAAGCAACCCCTTTACACATGCCTGTCTAGACATAAAAGTTTTATAAACAGTGCACATGGTGCTAGTGTCATATGTTGTCCAGCTGACCTTTCTTCATGAGCAGTCATTCCTTTTTGTTCCATTTTTTGTTTTGTTAATCTACACTGGCACAGTTATGTCAGCAGTGGTTCTGATTGGTCAAATGGAAGGTCATTTGGACACACAATATAAGTCTGGGTTTAGTTAGATATGCTAATAGAGACTAGACTGGTTTATCTGCATTTGCAGGTGTCTGTGGGTGATGTAATCGCTTTATTCAGTACTTATACAAATTTAGTCAGGACTGGGTGCTCAAGCTTAGGGTCAAGATCTCACAAGGGTGAATGTAGGATTTTCAAAGGATTGGGGTAGATGTGAATTCTAGGAACCTCTTTACTCAATGAGATCATTCAGGTCAGCAGAACACTATTTTACCCTCATAGATTAGAGCATCTTTACATGAGATACAAAAACTGGTATGTTTAAATGCAATATTGTAAATGAATTTAATCTTTCTATGTAAGTTCAGAATGTGTAATCTGAAAGAAAAAAAAGAATTTGTTATCTCAGGTGGTGGACAGACACCATACCTATCTTAGAACTGCTCCGTAACTTGTGTTTTTCAGCCAGATTTACAGGTCATAAGTGGACTCCAGAGCAACCCCTCTTCCCAGTCTCTTCCCAGTCTCTTTCCAGGAAATTACAACCAGTCATAGGAGAAACTGATTTCTAAGTTTGAACTTTCAGTCCAGGGGCCTAATTCACTAAACTCTCGAACTTTACAATCTTGCAGTGCAATGCTAAAATACTTGCAATGAGCATGCTTTGTTGTCTAACAGAGCCTAAAAGACTTTTGATTCTTAGTGGTTTATATGCAACAATCATAGAAATTGTTATCCCATGGAGACAAACATTTGTAATGTTACATATGATAAAAAATAAATGTCATTTGTCAGGATTCAAGGGATGTTAACAAAGTTCTGTTTAATCTATCACAACTTTCGTAAATTTCCCAAAATTAATAATAATTAAAATATGCTGACTCTGAATTCCAGTGTGATCTTGCTGCTGTCTACTCCAGCTTTTGCCAGTGAATTCAAGGACTGTTGAGTATGGTACATATATATATAATATTTGGCACTGTCTATACTGGTACACATTGCAGTAATGCAAATATTTATTAGTTCTGCTATATAATAATGTTTGGGCTTGGAGAATCTTTTAAGAGTTGATTTTGTATGTCAATAACCAGGTGAAATCTGTAATCCAGGTATATCGACACATGAATCCTTTTGAGTCTTCTGTAGAAGTAAAGTACAGTCATTCACAAGTTAGAGCATTTTAACTGCCTATGTGTTTTAAAAGTTATATGTTGTGTACATGGGCTAATACTTTGATCAATCCTATTGGCCAATATTTACGGGTTTCTGAACTTATTTTGAACTGTACAACGAAAATAATATACAGCATTTTTTTTTCTGTTTTAACGGAGAAAATAATAATTATCTCAGATTTGTTCACTTTGTTCATGTTTTGTGAGATGTTTTACTTACTAACTTGAATTAAGGAATAGTGCTTGTGTGTGATATAGCTCAGTTTGTAGTGCATGTGTTATTTTTGTTTTATTTCAGAATTTTGAGCTCTTTTCGTTGGAGTTATCTCCCTTCGTAGCCAGTTCAATGTACAGTATAGCTGGTTGTCCTGGACAACCCAGATAGCTGAGGTGTGTGCCCAGGATAGCATGCTTGAACCTTAATTGGATTATAAGCACGAAAATAAGTTGAAATGACAAAATGGTTATTAAACTTGTGTTTTGAATGACACCTAGCCGCAGGCCCGGAGGAGCAACATTTGACACAATTTATAATGTAGGGAGAGCAAAGTCTAGTCGGAGGGTGGGCATAAGCCAGATTTTTTTCTTTATATAGAGTAGAACAAAAAATGTACATTTTCGTCACGTGGGGGACACAGGCTCTCCTGCCCTTCGTTCCTATGGGTTAGAGCAGACCCTTGTCCATTTGGTGTCTTTTGTTGTGATTTTGAGAATTTCCACTGGATTTTGAAATCAGTGGTTTATCATAAATCGATAGATCAGTGCTCCGAGATGGGGACATCATCCCTGTCAATGTGTAGATTTATTCCAGTGTTTAAGAATATGGCTTAAATATTTGTTTATTCATATGACAGCGTGTTACAGCTATTGGACTAACAGATATGAAAGTCATTTCATTTAACCTGTCTCATGTGTGCAAGGAAAGGAATGTTTGTTTAAGAATATGTGCATACACGTTATTCCCAGGACTGTAGTTTGAGTGGTTGGGAGGAGGGGTAATCAGAAGTATCAAGTCATTGTAAGATGGGAGCACTTCTCTAGCACCTATGCATATATATACATATATACTGAATAACATTTAAAAAAAACCACATTAATATTAATTTAGTTTTCTTTAATTGATTTAACTTTATTCAGTTTGAAGCCCATTAGTTTTTGTATCTTTTAAAATGATCAATTTCCTAAGAATGTTTGTCAGTCTTTTTACCTGATAAATTTTTATAATGAAAGAAAAATATGTTCAAACTTAATCACGTTTCTTTTACTCAGTATACTTGCTGTAGGGGAAAAATGCCTCCCACGAGTAACGGAGTTATGCCTCTTTTAATCCTCATATATTTGGTGTTATTAGTGTTATACATTTGGTAATTGTAATATTATCTAGAGAATGAGAAACTACCTGCTACCACATATGTTACACTTTTAATCCTCGGATATTGGGTGTTAAACGTGTGGTAATTGTAACAGATTATCTAGAGCATGAGAAACTAACTGCTACCACAGGTTACACTTTTAATCCTAGGATATTGGGTGTTAAACGTGTGGTAATTGTAACACATGATCTAGAGAATGAGAAACTACCTGCTACCACATATGTTACATTTTTAATCCTCGGATATTGGGTGTTAAACATGTGGTAATTGTAACACATGATCTAGAGAATGAGAAACTACCTGCTACCACATATGTTACACTTTTAATCCTCGGATATTGGGTGTTAAACGTGTGGTAATTGTAACAGATTATCTCGAGAATGAGAAACTTAACTGTTAACTGCTAACATGTTACACTTTTTAATTAGTTTCAAATGAATTGTGAATGCACTTGAATATAGTACATGCTATGGTTTTTTTAATTAATCAGTTGTGGAGTGATTGTAATTTCTTACATCTACTGTTGTTGGTTAGAGGAATAAACAATTTTATATCTCGCCTCATGTTTGTTTGCTATGTCACTAACAAATGTAGGCTTCTGAAAGCTGCAGTCCTGCATCATCGCATGACATCATTTACTAATGCAAGATACAGTGAAACCCTCAAAACCAGACCCTCGGAATACAGGGGTGGGACATAGCCCAGTGGTAAAGTGTTCGCCTGATGTGCAGCTGGTTTAGGATCCATCTCTGTTGGGTCGGTGGACCCATTGGGTTATTTCTCGTCCCAGCCAGTGCACCACGACTCGTATATCAAAGGTCATTGTATGTGTTATCCTATCTGTGGGATGGTGCATATAAAAGATCCCTTGCTACTAATGGAAAAATGTAGCGAGTTTCCTTTCTAAGACTATGTCAGAATTACCAATTATTTGACATCCAATATCCGATGATTAACCAATCAATATGCTCTAGTGGTATCATTAACCAAAACAAAACTTCTCTGAAAACCAGAATCCATTTAAAACTGCGTTTTTCAGTCTTATTATTAAATATCGGTATAGAACATGCTCTTACGGCTTTCTCAACCAGATACAGGTACATGTACCTCTTAAAACCAGATGTTTTACATGGTCCCATGGGTGTTCCGTTTTAGAGTGGTTTCACTGTACAAACTTGGCTTGATAAACGTGTGTTATCGCTATCAACAGTTATCATGAGCTGCCCTCATGTAGCCTGTTGCCATGCTTTCTTAATATTTCTAACGTAAATGTTATAATGGAGAATACATTGGTGAGTATATCTATACAGTATCGAAGAAGAGCATGCTGCAGTTAAACAATTAATGGTGACAATCTGTTGTATATAGATATGAAATAAAGCTTTACAGAAATAATAAATTATGAATGGGGTTTTTTAAACACTGGTTTCAAAGTAAAGTTTAATGACCACATATATGTTGGTTTCTGTTATTCTCATCAGGTTTGCCTTCTTTTGATAATGACAATTATTTATGTTTCCATTGATGTCTATTTTTTTTGCACCCATGGGTGGTGCTGTGCCATCTATCATTTTATTCCAATTACTATGTTTTGTATTTTCTGTGTCGACAGAAATAGCAATTAAGAACTTTGCTTTAATAAGAGATGAGACTTGCACTTCCTGTGGATAATGAAAACTGATTGATTTACAACATGGTGGTTTTTTCATCCTGAATACAATTTCTACAAGTGCCTTTAATTATAAATGTTGGTACAATAGGTTGGTTTTTTGTTAGTTTTTCCTTTCATATATGTGCACCCAAAGTTTTTCTTTTCTTTCTGTTTTTTTCTTTCAAAGCTGACTGGGTTTTTATTGTTTGCCAGAAGACATTTTTTGGCTTTTTTATGTAAGTTAAACTCTATCAGTGTGGGTTTCATTGATTTTCCATGCATAAAGTATTATCAGAGAGAGATAGATAGCTAGGTAGGTAGCTAGCTAGGTACATAGGTACCGGTAGGTAGATATATAGATTGATGGATCGATAGATGGATCGATCGATCGATCGATGGATGGATAGATAGAGATCGATCAATACCTGCCTATATAGACAAATACATTAGATAGGTAGGTAGGTATTCTCCCTACCCTATTTAACAGAACACACCACTCAACTTTGTTCTTTAAAATGGCAATTTTGATACTTGGCCTAGTATAAGACAGTGAGAGATTAAATCACTCCTCCACACACTGAAAGCTTCTGATGAGCAGAATGGGTATTCTTTATAACTTACTCACACACATGGTAGCATAGATTCATCAGTCATGGAATGGAAAATAACTCAATAAAAACCCTGAAATGGTTTGATCCAGTGACCCTTTGCAGCTTAATGTGAAGTTGTATCACTGAGTTATATCCATCTTAACCATGTTAAGAAACCAGTACTGCCATACATATTTTAACTTGACCATGATATTATGAACAACTTGCTGCTTATAATTTTACTGTACTGTTATAAAATAAGTCGACTAAGTGGATGTATGTTTTTAACCAATAACATCTTTATCATTCAAATGTGACTAACCACATTACATTTACCATAGTATATTATGTATTTGTAATTTGTTGAACTAATTCATCGATATAACATCTTAAAAAATTGTACATTGTCAAAGTTCAAAACATGTTAATCATTTCAGAATTTGTTTGACATGTTATATTCTTTTATTAGTTCCATGCTGGTCCAACCGGAGGGGACTGTAGGTTTTGTCTCCGACCTTCTATGTCTGTCTGTCTTACAGTGTGTCTGTCTGTCTATCTGTGCAACTGTCTGTCCATCTGTCCCACATACAGTTTTCAGGACTTATTTATTTGCAATGCATGCGTCAAGATATTGACCTGGACTTTTGTGTATAGTTTTATCATACTGTTACAGATCAAGTCTGACTTTGATGGCGATTTACCCACTTTTTACAGAGTTATGGCCCTTGACCTTGTGCGATATGAAAATGTGTTGGGCCCATTAGGGGGACATGTATTGCTTCAGCAGTACTCTCAGAATACTTGTTTTATAAATAACAGATATTCTATTTGTGTTAAAGTATTGTCTGGACCATATGTTTCTTTTAGCATGGGTGTTATAATTTAGTGTTATAGTGAAGGGATCTAGTGAAATAATAATAAACAAAATAATATTTCATTCTTCCATTATAACCCCAGTTACCTCAGATGTGTTGAAACGATGTGCCTGTATGTGTAGTTCCATGTTTATTGGTTGGTTGGTTTTTGCTTTTTAGTGTGGCGACGTTTGTGTGTGAGAAAGAATTGACGCCTATCCACCACGTTAATACGTTTCTCAATTGGTTGTTACAGTGTATGTGTGTGTGTGCGCGCGCGCGCGTGTGTGTGTGTGTGCCGTTTTTACATAGTCAGCTTTTTCACACCTGAAGAAGGTAAATGTTTTAATTTCTGGAAAGTTTCTATTTATATTTGTACTGTAGTGTCTCATTGTATGTGCATGAACATATATGCAAACACACCAAAGAAATTGATGTTATAATTTATATTTAACAAATGACGTAATTGTAACTTCAATAAGCATATGTGTTGACATGTCTGCATCGAATATTTACAGTGCTCTGTCACGTTTGAAATAAATATAAAATTTAATGTAGTTTCTTTTGTTGAGTGAATGTTAATTCATTATGACATCATGAACAAGTTGTAAAGAACATAAACCACATTGTAGTCATGGAGTATTTTTTAATCTTAATAATATTAGTAAACAATACTAAATTGCCACCAAGACAATGTTATTGTACATACTTATGTCATTAATTTTTAAAAATCACATTTGGTTTTCTGCGCTGAACCCAATGTTATAATATCTTGACGACTACTTTTCTTATCTTGGGGCATCAAATATCCCCAATGTAGAGTTTAATGAGCCATAAGATTTTAATGTGTAATAATTACACGGCAGATCTTATAAACGTACGCGACGGGGGGTGGGTGGGGGGCAAACAATTGCCCCCCCCCCCCCCCCCCCCCCCCCCTCTGTGCTGGAACAAAAATTATACAAATATTCGGGCAAAAAGTGCTAACCTAACATGTATTTCCTTCATTCTACCATCAAAATTAGTTTTATTACATGTAAAGATGCGCACTGATTTGTTTTCAACCCTATATAGCTGTTTGGCAGTAATGGCAATATGAATAAATGTTGATTCTGGCATTTTCGCTTAATTGGGAAAAAACCAGCCTACCCAATCCCCATACCCCACCCCCACCCTACAAAAATGGGAGCCCGTAGTCCTATGGCAGAATTAGTTAACCGTGTGTTTGTCAACTACTACGTAGTGTAACTGTATTAGCCATTGGCAAATCTACGATGTGTCATTAAAACGTATTTGCTAGATTTGTCTGATATCTGAGAAGCATCTGTTATTAATGTTTATTTGTTAACATCGAGTTTCGCTTCTATTTGGAGCTTTTCTTATAATGTTGGCCTCGAATGATACCTGGGCCCAATTTCACAAAACGACGTATGCCTAGTTTTGCACGTAAACGTTAATTTACCAATAAACGCAATTCGCATTACTATTAACGGTAAAACCAGCATAGGCGTACGGCCACCCATTTTTGTAGGGGTAGGCTGGTTTTTGCCCGAATTAAACAAAAATGCCTGAATCTGGATAACAACGTTTATTTATATAATCATTACTATCAAACAGCTATATAGGGTTACAAACGAATCATTATGCATTTTCCCATGGATTATAACTAATTTTGAGGGTAGAATGACGGAAATACATGGTAAAAAGGTCTCCGTTTAGCACACTTTGCCGAATATCTCTACCGTTTTTGCCCGAATTTCAGGGTTTTCTCCAGCACTAGGGGGAGTATCCCCCTCCCCCCCCCCCCCCCCCCCCCCCCCCCCCCCCCCCCCCCCCCCCCCCCCCCCCCCCCCCCCCCCCCCCCCCCGTTCTAAGAACACATATTTCATTTTATTTTGGACTTGCAATGCTCTATCTTTTGTACTTGTGTAATTTTTGGAGTGAAATAGATGCCAAACACACGTGAACGTACGGCCGGTAAAACTGCTTTAGTCGCATACGAAAACTTAGTGTTTTGTGAAACAGGCTCTAGTGGTTTAAATGTACGTGAGGGTTCATTTGAGAAATAATTTATTTTATTTATTATATTTGTTTTCCTCGTTTCAACAAGTGCACCACAACTGGACAAAGGCTGTGGTATGTGCTTTCCTGTCTGTGGGAAAGTGCATATAAAAGATCCTTTGCTCCACTAGGAAAAATGTAGCGGGTTTCCTCTGATGACTACGAGTCTGAATTACCACATTAATTAATCAATGTGCTCCAGTGGTGTCGTTAAACAAAACATACTTTATCGTATTTGTCACAGCGACTGATTACGGTCATGTTTGTCAGCACCTAGTCATTTATGTAGTATAAGACTGACGAACTAGATACGGTTATACGCTATAGTATAACACCAGCCCCAAGTTCAGCCAGTAAACGTTTCGCTAACGGGGGTGGATGCATTCAGCATTTCCTATGTACAGTGGGGCGGGTCGTAGCCCAGTGGTAAAGCGCTCGCTCGATGCGCGGCCGGTCTGAGATCGATCCCCGTCCGTGGGCCCATTGGGCCATTTCTTGTCCCAGACTGCACCACGATTGGTATATCAAAGACCGTGGTATGTGCTATCCCATCTATGGGATGGTGCATATAAAAAAATTCCCTTGCTGCTAATCGAAAAGAGTAGCCCGTGAAGTGGCGACAGCGGGTTTCCTCTCTTAATATCTGTGTGGCCCTTAACCATATGTCTGACGCCACATAACCGTAAATCAAAAGTGTTGAGTGCGTCGTTAAATAAAATATTTCCTTCCTTAGTGTTTTGTGGAACTGGCTTTAGTGGTTTAAATGTGCGTGTCGGTTCATTGAGAAATAATTTATTTTATTTATCCTATTTGTCACAGCGACTGATTACGGTCATGTTTGTCAGCACCTAGTCATTTATGTAGTATAATACTGAGGTACTAGATACGGTTATACGCTATAGTATAACACCAGCCCCAAGTTCAGCCAGTAAACGTTTCGCTAACGGGGGTGGATGCATTCAGCATTTCCAAACAGCCTTTATTGACTATAGTAAAGCATTTGATACTGTTGAACATAAGGCATTATGGCTAAAAATTTATAAATTAGGATTAAATAGCAAGCTTGTAAATGTTGTAAAATCAATGTATGGTCAGATCAAATCATGTGTTAAATATCAGGGGAAAATATCTGAATCGTTCTGGTACAAATCTGGTCTAATTCAGGGAGAAACCCTCTCGCCATTTTTATTTTCTTTATTTGTCAATGATTTAGAAATGGAACTGTTAAATACCACGGACTGTCTATACCAGTTAAATATGCTTCACCTCTGTCTTCTAATGTACGCCGATGATACAGTATTGTTCTCTGAAAGTGTACATGAATTGCAGAATATGTTAGACACTTTGTATATATACACAATTGAGTGGAATTTAAAAGTAAATATTAATAAAAGTAAAATTATAGTATTCAGAAAAGGTGGAAATGTGAAACCTGAAGAAAAGTGGACCTATCACGAACAAACTTTAGAAATTGTCGATAGTTTTAACTACCTGGGGGTCTGTCTTCATTATAATGGAAAATTTAACACCTCTCAGAAGGTAATATACAACCAAGGTAGAAAAGCTATGGCTGCTTTATTTGCTAAAACTAGTAACTATTTTTTAAATGCAGAAACCTTACTATCATTGTTTGATACATATATTAGTAGTATTTTAACTTATGGGTGTGAAGTGTGGGGTTTTAACAAAGCAAACAGCCACGAGATTCTACATTTGCAATTTTGTAAACGTATTTTAGGCGTGAAACGGAGCACTACTAATATGATGGTGTATTATGAATTAGGCCGATCACCTCTGTATATAAGTAGGAATATACGAATTGTAAAATATTGGATAAAGTTGTTGAATACAGATAACTGTATTTTAAAAGAGTGTTATACCGCCCTCTATGACGAGTGCATAAGAAAACCACGTACCATCAACTGGGTTAGTCAAGTACGAGACCTCCATCTCACTAATGGTTTTGGCCATATATGGTACAATCAAAATGTAGAAAATAGCAGAACATTTTTATCATTATTCAAGCAGAGAATGACAGATCAATTTATTCAGGCTATGTTTGCTGTATTTAATAATTCTCCAAAGTGTCTCCTATACAAATTCATTGTTAATAATTTTTGTCTACAACCTTACCTTCAGAAACCTATCGCCCTAAAATATAAACGTATTTTGAGTAAATTGAGACTTTCTGCACATATTCTCTCCATAGAAACGGGCAGATACCATCATATCGATAGAAGCAATAGGATATGTAATCTGTGCAACATGAATGTACTAGAAGACGAATATCACTTTGTTCTAGTTTGTCCGTTCTACTATACTATAAGAGATAAATATATTAAAACTTATTATTATAATAAACCATCAACTCTGAAATTAACACAACTACTGTCCACCGATAACTCAAGAGAGTTAATTAAACTGTAAATACTTGATAACTGCTACAACACATAGAACAGACAACCTTGATTTATGAGTATGTTTTTATTTATGTATTTATTTCATTACTGTATTTTACTATCGACTGTGATAACTTTTAATAGGTCTATCCTGTAGACTTCACCATTCCCCGCAATGTGTACAATGTATTATTTTATAGTAAATATGTTTGTATGCCTATAAAATGTATATTTTTTGGCAAATAATAAACTACTTAAACTACAATACTAACATGCATTGCGTAGGCCTATAGACGGTGAAGATAATACATCTCCCTTACTAAAAACAAATGGATGCATTAGATGTGTATTCATTACATTGAATTATGTGGAACTTCGAGTTTTGGAGAGAGGATGGATGCACACTTCCAGTACGCCCTTGTTCTTGGATGGTACCGAGTCGTTTCGCCCCGGGTCGCTTCGTTCTAAACGTTGAGTCGTTTTGCCCCTGAATTCGTTTTGGCCTTGTTCGTGTTTACCCTACTACACTCGAGGTGTGAACGGGTTTTAGGGCGTAACGACCCGGCTAGACCTTGGAGCAGTGCCTGCTGGGTGGCTTTGACCGTCTGGCAGAAGTACTCGGTACCAGTGATTCATGTCTTTTCAAACGGTGCTTCACCTTTTCGGTAGAAGTAACGCGTGCGGTAGAGGTGTTCATACACGCAGGCGTATTGGCTCTCATTTGTGTAAAGGGGGTGGGAGTGGAAGCTGGGTTTTGCCCGAATAAAACAAAAATGCCCGAATCTAGATAGCTTTCTTTTGACATTAGTATTTCTGCCAAACAGATATAATTATAGGGTTGCAAACGAATAACTATTTTTTTTTTTTTTTTTTTTTTTCTCTCTTCATAAATGGCAACTAATTTTGCGGGCAGAATGATGGAAATACATGGTAAAAAGGCCTTAGGTAAACACATTTTACCCGAATATCTATGCTAGAATTTGAGGATTTGCTCCAGCCCTGAGGGGCAGTTGCTTGGCTCCCCCCCCCCCCCCCAATCTCGTACGCTTATGGGTTCACATCTCTCTCTCTCTCTCTCTCTCTCTCTCTCTCTCTCTCTCTCTCTCTCTCTCTCTCTCTCTCTCTCTTGTCTACAAAACAATATGATAGACACCAAAATATTCCTAAGTGTGATTAAACAAACATTCCTTTCTTTTTCAAACGGTGCTCCACAACTAGTATATCAACGGCTGTGCATGGTGTGTAGTTTACTATTTGTGGAAAGTATATAAGATATCATTTGTTGTTAACGATAGTAATGCAGTGGAAACCGGTTTCCATTCTCGCTCGCTAACCCTATAACCCCCGAGTACGAAAACACAATATATCATCGTCGTTGATTATGCATTATCGTCGTTCACCATATATGACCTGTCGTCAAATGGCTGGTTCTTTGTAGTGTACTCTTGTACTGTCAATCGTCTGCCCTTTCATTACTGTCATAATACAGAAATACATATTAAATATCTCAGAGCAAATTTCCATAACTTTTCTTGTGAAAGTTCTAAAACGCGATAATCCATTCAAAATTGTATTCCTAATCTTAACGGTGATCTGTCGATTTCTATCTCTGCCTGCATGTGCCGGCCGTGCCTTTTTTGGTTTGACCTCCAAGTACTGAAGGCCTTTTGTGTGCCCGTCCCCGTGTGCGGCAGTTCGCTCACTGACCTTCGTCTGAGTTGCACCTGGTGGTCTCGGTGTTTGATATCTGGATAAATATCTTTAGACCACTGTGGTTATTAGTCGGGCATGCATGAGGTTTGACTTTTAAGTATAATATGCATTATTCACAGTCGTTTGTTCCTATCATCTGCAAGAGGTCCGTTGGCCCGTTAAAAACAGTTTGTTAAAGTACTAGTATCTTCTAGGACAGTTTATACGGGGTTTTTTTTCAGAATAGATATGTTGGTCTAATATATATCTGGTGTAGCTTGGTTAATATTTTTATAGTTTGGGTTGCGGGTTTTATATATATATATATATATATATAGTAATATCGATAAGTTCTTCAGAATGTTAGATGTCATTACTACAAAATAAGCTACATGCATTTGCATTTCCTGGTCTGAATTTAATATTACAAAAATCTGGTAAAAGGTTACGTCTAAGGTCAGTTAACACTATGTAAATAAAGATAAAATGCATTTGTTCTCTGATGGTGTGCGGATGATTTGGCTCATTCAAGAAGCATAGGCCTTAAGAGCGGTATCTCGTAGAATTCTCCTCAAAGTCCCAAAACCCCTAACTCCATCCCTTGCTGGCATCAAACAAAAGTTATTTCTAAATTAAGTTTGATGCGACGTGTCCCGTTTTGAACGCAGTTCATTTCAATTCAGTTCAAATATTAAACAAAATGGTGCACTACAACCCGCGAGACCAACTAACAATATAATAGGACATAACACTAAATATCAATTATTAAACAGCTAGGGTTAATGGGTGAATCGAGCAAGTCTAATGATCAGTGTTTTGCTGTAAGGTGTATACCACTAAATCAAATCCCAGACAACAATAGTAACATGTCGCTAAAAAGCCTACCTGCAACGTACAATCGACATATACACGACGGATATAAATACTACTACCCCTCACCTTTAAAGTGAATCAGAAAAAATTCCAAAGATGACTACCCTACTTCCGCACAAAATTTGAGTACTTTTTAACAGGTACCCATACATGTTTCAATCACACGGCTACTTGACAAAGTGGTACTAGATGAAATAAAATTGCATTGAATTTTTTGCCCAGATGAAACCTTTTTCTTTTTTCACAACCAACACACATTTATCACCAATCACAGAACTTGTGGTATTAACTGCTCTATCAAACGTTAGGGGTGCACCTCGAACTTTGACCCAGCCGGAAGTTATTTGGTTTAGTACTACCTGTAGCAACATGAGACATTTACCCGTAGCTGACAATGAAAGACATTATTTAACATGCATGAGGTATCTTTTTATGGAACAGTAAATTCACTACCGATATCTAGCTCGTAGACTGAGTGAGTCTGTAACTCTCAAATGTGTTCAAGTACGTGCTACGGTTTAGTATCAAGTTTATACCCCACGTGAACTATTTACTTTTGTTACTCTTGAATCCACAACAGTAGCAACCTGATATTAGTGGCTTACAATTTACACTTGTATATAGGGTTTTGTTTTTCTGACGTCCTGTGAATAGAAAAAAAGAAGAAGAATACTTTGGCTTCAACTGTAGCTCGGCAACAACTGAATTTGAGTTAATTAAAGAGCACGTCACGCCAGATTGCATGTTGCTGTAGCATGCTGGCTGAGATTATCTCGGCAACTACAAAAACTCCTAAAACTAGTAACGTTAGAGGGACATTCCTGAGTTTACTGTAGTGTAAGAGGTTTCCTACTAATACAATATTTCTACGATTAAACTTACATATTAAATATATTTTCTTATTTAGAAATATCAGTGTTTGTACATTCGATGTGTTTCTGGTCGTCATAATATTTGTAACTAGCCCAAACTGGATTTATATTAGGTAATAAAATTATGTTTGACCTAGTACAACTGCTAGGACGATCAGAAACACGTTTAATATATAGTCACTAATATTTTATTTAGAAAAATATATTTAACATGTGATTACAGTTATTTAAAGGTCTTTGTTGATTGACGTCATCTTAACAATCACTTAAAACTCAGGAATATTCCTTTAAAGTTTGTTTTGTTTGACGAACCCACTATAACACGTTGATTTATTAATCATCGGCTATTGTGTGTCAAATATTTCACAATTCTGAGACATGGTCTTCAGTGGAAACCTGCTGCATTTTTCCATTAGCAGAAAGGGACCTTTTATATGTAATTTCCTCACAGACTGGACAGTATATATATTTATATATATATATATATATATATATATATATATATATATATATATATATATATCGCGGTCCTTGATATATATGTCGAGGGGCACTGGTCATCACGGGAAGAATCCAAAGCATGAGTCCACCGAGGGGGTTTGACCCTATGACCATAGCACTCCAGGAAGGTGCTAAACTGACTGAGCTAACCCCACGTTCAGCTAGCATACGTTTCGCTGACGTTCGCTAACTATTCGATTGGTTCCCGACCTGGGCATTTGGTTTAACGTGAAGCGCATAAACTAGTCTAACGGACGTTTTTTTTCTGTTCGGTCTGGTTGAACGTAGCCCTGATCTCGCCCCTACTTAAAATTAGTATAACTAAGAAACATAAGTAGGCCTACAGTCAGTCCTATAACTAACGGGATATGAATAATTCAGATCATCAGTAGGCCTGTCATAATATTATTTGACGATATTCATGACAAACTTATAAGATACTGTGTTGGACAGAACTATCTGATGAAGTCAGTGGTTGTCTCCACGACAGGTATGCTTGAACAGTTCTATGAAAGAAACATGCAATTTTTTTTTACATACAATAATAAGATACAAATACAAATGTCCATTTGGGCAGAGTTGACTGAGCAAGCACACACTATGTATGTTGTTAAATCCATAGGCCGTATGGGCTCCCATTTGTGTAGGAGGGGGGTGTGGGGGCAGGCTGGTTTTTGCTCTTTGAAATGAAAATGCCCGAATCCGAATAACAACATTTATTCATATTAGCATTACTGCCGGACAGCTATATAGGGCTGTTAACGAATCACTACGCATTTTTACATGGATTACAACTAATTTTGAGGGTAGAATGCTGGAAATACATGGTAAAAAGGTCTCAGGTTAGCACATTTTGGCCGAATATCTGTATAATTTTTGCCCGAAATCGAGATTTTGCTCCAGCACTAGAGGGGCAGTTGCCCCCTATCCCTTACCCCTTCTCCTTGTCTCGTACGCTTATGGTTAAACCTGAATAAAACCAGCTATCTAAAAGATTATAGGGACGCGTCTTCTTTAGACAGGTGGCTGTTTAATTGAGGTTTGTTTGCATCTTCATATACTTTGGATCTCTTTAGGAGTATTAAATACCACAAACAAATAACCAGACCGTTGGTAAATAAACAGCTTCAACCCATTATGTCCAAAATAGAGGGATCGTATTAATGTTTCCTTATATATCAAATTGCAATTATATATTAAAACTAATATAGTTTATCCCTTAAGTGGTCTCTCTTCATTGAGGTATATTTATATTAGATTTCATATATTGGTATCGGCTATTTTCTACTCGCCCCAGCAGGCAATCTGACAATCATTTCTGAATACGGATCTGTACACACAATGAAATATTTAACTCATTATGCGCTTATTGTCAACTAAATCACTTTGAACTGGAAAGTCATTCCTTTAAAAAAGAATTGTATTAGATTCTGGCACCAGGCTTGACTTGGACAAGAGACATTGTGTTAGAATGAAGTTTTAAATATCTCTTTCTGGTCCCGATTGATCAGATGTCAACCAACACACAATTCCGGGAGTAAGACGAAAGCACGGTAGCCCCCGTCTTTCTTTCTGCATTTGTTCCGCAGATAATAGGCTTTTGTTAACGGACCTATATCCTTGTTGAATTAAGCTGGGGTATTTGTGTGTTGATATAAGAGTGATAAATCCATTAGTAAGCGCGCAGTGTTTTGGTGACCGCTACAAGGCCCTGGTTTAACTAATACGCCGGCACGCTATATGGTCACGCAATTTTAGAATATTTGTGGCTGTTCGCTATACCGAAGGCTGGTGCGGTGCGGTCATGGTACCCTATCAACACACAGCAGAGAAATCAGCACCTTGCGGTGGTCGGCTGTTTAGATGACTGGTAAATGAGGTAAGTTACTCTACTTCGTTAATGTGCCTTTCATTTGCACGTAGTACTACGTATTGGTGTTCAAGATCCATATAAATAAATGAAGTTAATTTAAAGTTAAAGTATGTTTTGTTTAACGACACCAGTGGAGCAGATTTATTAATTAATCATCGGCTATTGGACGTCAAACATTTGGTAATTTTGACACGTAGTCTTAGAGAGGAAACCCGCAACATTTTTTTTCCATTAGTAGCAAGGGATCTTTTATATGCAACATCCCAAAGACAGGACAGCACATAACACGACCTTTGATATACCAGTTGTGGTGCACTGGCGAACGCTTTGCCACAGGATTACATCCCGCCTCTTAAATGTAGTTGTGCCATTTGTAATAAAACTGTAGATATGCCATTTGTAATAAAACTAGATCTATAGATTATAAGGCATTTGAATCAAATGGATCTGTTCGCAAGTCAGTCATATAATGAAACAAAAGTTATGAATTAAAATAATTTAATATCTTGTTTATTAGGTACATGAAATTTAAAAGGTATTGTAATTTCTTTTGACAAGTACAACCATTATTCAGTGTAGGGGTTGTGTTCTTGTTTTGTGTGTGGGGGGTTGTGTTATTGTTTGGTGTGGGGGGTTGTGTTATTGTTTGGTGTGTGTGTGTGTGTGTGTGTGTGTGTGTGTGTGTGTGTGTGTGGTTTTTAAAAGTAATTTGGTATGTCGACCCCGATGTCGCACACTGTAATATTACATTGTTATCAAACCTGGTGATAAACCTGAACCCAGAAGTGTTTACCGAGCTAAGGATTGAAGTTTTGCAGTAGATATTAACACTTATCTGATCTTTTCAAGTCGCAATCTATTTCTTCTGCATTGCTGGCCATGTGTGGTATGGGGTGGGGTGAGGGTCAACCAGAGACCCTACATGCTCACCAAGACATATATCAAAGGCTGCGGTGTAGCGTCATGTCGGGCAAAGTGCAGTATAACATCTACTGAATGAATGAAAACAAAGAAGAAAAAGGTTTGTTTTGTTTGACGATACCATGGGCGGATCCAAGGGGGGGGGGGGGGACCAGGGGGACGCGTCCCCCCCAAAAATTGTTCAAGTGCCCTCAAAATGTCCAAGTGCCCTTTTTGTTGGAAGAATTTTTTTTTTTTTAAGTAAACAATAATTATATTGTAGATAAATGAAATCAAGATTTTCGTGTACATGCGCAAGCTTGCAGATATGTGTCTGTGTTATTGAGTCTCAATGGGGCCCCATTGAGGTTCTAACGCGAGTGACGCCAATTTACTTCATTATTGCTAGTATATTATGACGTAGAACTGTAGGAATTCATATTAATTGTAAATATCAAAACTTGTAGTAAGGTGCCCTTTTGACGAGTCAATGTGCCCTTCTTTTTTGGTCCCCCCCTAAAAATATTTCCTGGATCCGCCCATGGATACCACTAGAGCACATTGATTTGTTAATCATCGGCTATTGGATGTCAAACAAATGGTATTTCTGACAGTCATAGACGAAACCCGCTACATTTTCCCATTAGTAGCAAGGGATATTTTATATGCACCATCCCACAGACAGGATAGCGCATACCACGGCCTTTGATATAACAGCCGTGGTGCACTGGCTGTGACGAGAAATAGCCCACCGACGGAGATCGATCCCAACCCGACCGCGCATCAACTGAATGAATGAATGAATGTATGTTTAACGACACCCCAGCACAAAAATACACATCGTTCACTGGATGTCAGAAAAGGTCAAACATCTACTGCTAAATAAAATACATTATGCACAGTTCTATATAGTATATTAATCCTGGCACATAAGCGTACGAGACAGGGGGTGGGGAGGGGGGGGTGGGCCAGGAAGTAAACTGTATCCTAGTGCTGGAGCAAATCATCAAATTCTGGCAAAAACGGTAGATATATTCGGGGAAAGTCTGCTAACACGAGACCTTATTAAAATGTATTTCTATCATTCTACCCGCAAAACTGGTTGTAATCCATGGGAAAATGCGTAGTGATTAATTTGTAACTCTATATAGCTGTTTAGTAGTCATACAAATAAACGTTGTTATCAGGGGCGTAGCGTGATCTGGACCTGGGGGGGGGGGTTCGAATATGAACCAAGTGGACCTTTTTCTATTTTGTTTTTGCACCACCAAAAACTTCATATGTATAAACCTGTATGTTTTAGTTCTGAAAGCGGATCATTTGCTTCAGCGGGGGGAGGGGGGAGGGTTCGTCCGAACCCCCTAGCCTACGCCCCTGGTTATTCAGATTCGGGCATTTTTGTTTCATTCGGGCAAAAAAAAACATCAGCTTGCCCGTACAAAAATGCCATGGTATACATAAAATATATATACTAAATAAAAACAAATAACTACAAAAAAGCACTGATATCGGCTATATGCCATCCATTTATATTAAATTTTACTTTTTAGAACACAATTGTGGTTCAGTCTTGAATGTTTTTATTAAATAACTCAGAATGTATGACATAGATTTAATGTATTCAGGGCCGTAGCTAGCGGGGGAGGGGACAAATCCGAAATTTTATTATAGAACAAAAAAAAAAAATCAAAAAAAAAAAAAATCCTAGCAACAACCCGCGTATTTCGAATCTAGCAGGTACAGGCTGCCGAGACCGTGAGAATATTTTGTTTTTAAAACTATATCCCAGTACATCATTTAATCATCATTCATTAACTGTTAAAACATAGGCAATGTGACTCCTGTGTATAAGAACATCATATTTTATCCTCACTTTGAAGCCATTTTAAACGATTTTCGGCAAAGAAAATATTTTTACATAATTAATATTCAATTTACTTACATTTTCTTAATTACTCAATGAATATCTCCATAACCAATGTATTCCTGGACCTCGTGATCTTTTATAGTATCTCAATATCGATTTTGTCTAAAACAATTTTGTGCGTACGAATTTATTATTTCGACCAACGGTCAAACGTAATTTGAAATATTTTGGCAAAAGGTCATTCAAAATATATTTATCCGTATAATGCTTTATATTTAAATCATGTTACAGTAAGATAGTGGGGTTTTTGGGTGGTTTTAGGGTTTTGTTTTTGATTGTTTTTTTGTAAACAGAAAAAAGCAGTATGTGTGTATGTGTGTGTGTTTATTTTGTTGGGGGAAGAAACAGAAGACTTGCTATGGCTGAAAACTCGTAAATTAAAAGCTGGGGGAGAGTCTAATCTCAATAGCCTACATGTATTTAATAGACGTTGAAACCAAGCACAAACTGAAGATAAGTGGCTGTGTTAGTATCTTAACTGAAAGTTAATTAGTGATTGTTGGAATATCTTAATTAAACGGTAATTAATAGTGAAATGTATATATTAGTATTGATTTCCAAAGATGTGTTAGCAGTTAAGAACGTAACTATTAGCTAAATATACTCAAAAGACACTCTGCCTACTCCTAATCAATGATATCAGTTGTAGGTGTGAGTGCGGGGGTGGGGTGGTGGTCGAACACCCCTGCTCCATGCAAATTTCTTCTTCTCTTTTCAGTGTATTTTCGGGGGGAGCATGTCCCGATCCCCTAAAATCTTCGCTTGCCACCGTCTGAACACCAATCCCTGCAGAATGTCCTGCACACGCGCCTTCTTTTGTGGCGACACCACTAGAGCACAATGTTTTATTGGTCATCGGCTACTGGATGTCAAACATTTGGTTATCCGCTACATGTTTCTATTAGTAGCAAGGGATCATTTGTATGCACCATCCCACAAACAAGAGAGCACATACCACGGCCTTTGATATACCGGTCGTGGTGCTGTGGCTAGAGCCAGATATAGCCCAATGGGCCCACCGATGCGAATCGATCCTAGACCGAATGCGCACTAGGCGAGCGCTTTACCACTGGGCTAAATCCGTTAGATGTAAAATAGCCTTAGTTTAAAATGCCCGGAGTTGTTAAACAAATATTACTTTCCGCTTCCTTAATCTGACCCGCGTGAATTTACCTGTTTTTATATGTAATTTTATATAATTAAAAATAATCTCCATACAGCTCATGGCTTAATTAAGCCTGTTGTGCATGTACTACATTCACTCTCTGCTTTGTTATGTTTTGTAGAAATATCTAATTTTCAATTCAAGCACGCAAATAAATAGATCTAGTTCTAGCGTATATACAAACATGAATAGTTCTACAATACTACACGCCGTATCTGTATATTTACATAACAGTAACACTACGAGGTTTGTTCTTGTATTTCTAAAATATTTCTAATAAAAGAAAGTTCTTGTTCCGAAATACCTGTGGGTGTTCTTTCATAAAATAAATATAGAGAGACACCTTGATCCCCTGTAAAACCTTCTGATCCTCTTTGAATGTTTATTATATTTCACGACCGCGTTATTTAATACGTATTGAATACGACTCTTCGTTATCGTCTTCTTATAACGAACTGCGTTGTTAAAGTTCTTCAATAAAAAAGACGTCTTTTTTCAGTGATATAATAAGAAGTTGTTTATTAGCAATAAATATTCAAATGGATTAGTGAATATTGATCCTGGATCAGTGTAGATATACGTATAGTGTGTATATCTCGCGCACTGACAAATCCTCATACAAGACTATATAGATGAGAATCTGTGTGGCCTACATGTGCTGAACATACTAAGATATGTTTGTGGGTTGGTTGGTATTAAAGGGACAGACCCTAGTTTTTCTAAACACTATAGATAGACAATAATACATGAGTGGCCGTTAGATACCACTTATCTCATAACGAGTTGTTTTAAAATGTATCTAACGAGCGAAAGCGAGTTTGATACGTTTTTAAACAACGAGTTGTGAGACAAATGGTATATAACGGACAGGAATGTAATTATTTTATTTCTTACATATCCTCAAAAACCATGTTTTAAGCACATTAAAAAAAAAATTCGTTCTAAAAGATATTCACAACCCTTTGAACTTGTAGCTGACTTATGCATCACAGACACATGATAGTCAGGTTAACTATACGTCACAATGTAATCGATTTCCATCGTGTTGTTTTTCATTGGATATATGGCATTGGTAACCTGACATCATCTAGGAGCAGCCAGTCGTATGTCTTGAAATTGTTAGCACACGTACGTGTTTAAACAGGATATGTGTTATCATAAATAACGCATGGTGTTCTCACCAACGGGTGTGTAAGAAACATATTTTTTACTATTAGAGCCGTTTATGATCACTGAAATCAAACTTTTCTTATATTTTATTGTTTAATTTATTCATTTCCGTACAACCGAAGTCTTTCTGGTCATCCTGGTTTTTCTAATAACACAAAATGCATTTTTGATATTTTTAAAAACGCATGTGCGTCTGAGAACTAACAGTTATGGAGTCGAGTTATAGTCTATTTTAAACAATATTTCACCGTTTCAACTTCACAGACTCTTGTTCCACTCTTTTGTAACGTTATCCAAATGTGTTACAGGTATGTAACTTAACCAAACTTCGTGTCCATGTTTACGGGTTGAGACTAGGATCTGCGCCTTTAATAATGGCGGTGCTGTGGCTGTCTCGGTATATTTGTTCTCGTTGTCATTATAAAGTAGTTGTTCTTATAGGTCTTTTTCTGGTGGTATCGTCAGTGATGATGATGATGATTGTGGTGGTGGTGAAGACGATGACGATGACGATAATCGTTTTCATGATCAAAATAATCGATTTTTTTGTTATTAATATACCTGATATTTGTTATTGTATTTGTAACGAATTATTTTATTCATTGTAAGTAATTACTTCATGTGGAATTTGTCGAACCATCTCGGTGAATCCATTCAGCTGATTGGTGGGGTTTTTTTTCATCGTTCCAACCAGTGCACCACAACTGGATTAATCCCGTGGTGTGTGCTTTCCTGTTTGTTGGAAAATGCATATAAAAGATCCCTTGCTGCATTAGAAAAAAATATAGCGGGTTTCCTCTGATGACTACGAGTCAGAATTACCAAATGTTTGACATCCAATAGCCGAAGATTAATTAATCAATGTGCTCCATTGGAGTCGTTAAACAAAACAAACTTGTTTATGTGGAGTTTATATACATATATATTCAGCGTATATACTTGTGTACAAAACTTAAATATCGTGGAAAATGCATTTAAAATGTATTGTATATACCATCATTTGCCATGATGAATTTTACTTGCAGAATGCGGTAAATTGCATTTCAGGACATAAGGTTTTTCAGAATGTTTTGGGGGAATATTCCCCTGAACTCCTTACAAAATCCGGCGCTTTGCGTTTTAGATATCAGTCCATCACAGTCCCCCAATCTACCCCACCTCCACCCCCCGCATCATTTCCTGAAGACTACACGAAAACAGGAAGTAACGCATCCTGAATTTAAAAATTCTCCAACAAGTGTGCTTGTAAATTATCAGTAACCATAGTAACAATGTCCGCGACTCTGAAACCCATAGATGGATAGGGGATAAAACACAAGCGTACAATTATTTTAGCATATAATTTCACTTACGACAGACACGGATCGCATTTTTAGTCCTGTACTTGACGCAACGAATCGATATTTTGATATAAAAAAATCTTAATGTCACCAAATTACTATGGACCGCCATTACAGGAAACTAGATGGTCCACATGGGGGGATAGCTAATACTTTTTCAACGTACTTTTCCCTCTACACAGATTAAGATAATATGCTTGCCAGGTGAAACATATCTATGACGAATATCGAAAACGTCAAGGTTAATCGACCAACCAGATATACATGTATACGTATGCAATGTTAGTGCACAGATACACATCAAATTATCGGTTATGCCGTTTTAAGATATGGTGAATGCTATATGAGTGGCCGTTGAATTTACCATTTATCTTACAACCATTTAAAAAAAAAAAAAAACATATTTAACGAATAAAAGCATTTTTAAACAACGATTTGTAAGATAAATGGTCTCTAATGGTCACGAATGTAGTATTCTTTTTCTTATACAGCATCAAAAACCATATTTAAAATAAATTTAAATGTCTTTTCCAATTAAAGCTATTTCACGGCATTCGCGCGGCAGTTAACTTATACGTCACAAAGTAATGAGTTACAGGTTAACTCGCACGTCACAGAATAATCCATTTCGGTCGTTCTAATTTGATTGGATGATATGGCTGTAGTAATCACTAATCACGTGTCTCAGATGTGATCTACAAAGGGTCAGCTCTTATACGGGTATGTGAGAAAATATGATTAAACATGGCATATCTACGGGCTAACAGACAAAACATAGGTTCACGAAAAGTAAACGCACAATTGTTGAGGAAGCTACATGAATAAATAAGAGTTAGTTTTCCCCGCTTTATTTATTAGTTAATTTCCTGGAGGAAATCTAAATTAATAAATAATGCACACTAATGTAACAGCAATTTTGATTTAGTTTCGTTAAAGCCGCACGCCCTAGTTCCATCCAGCGAAAATAAATTATAATTTGGTTAATCTACAAACCTGTAACACACTTAGATCACGTTTTTATCAAATGGAGTGAAAAAGCAGGTTTTATATCGATAAATACCATGGGAATCCCCATGTCCCAATTGCTTGAAATAATTTTGAAAGTTTGTATTTTGATGTCACCGGTAGATGTCGCTCGAAGCACAACAATGCCTACGTCACGACAAATTTCACAGACTTGGGGTGCGTTCTTTTCACCTCTCCTGGACATGTTCCAACTGTTCTGTCCTGGTTGTATCCCCTCTCCAGATATCGTAGGACTTAGCAAAATTATTGGTTTTAAGGGTTTGTAACGTTTTGTATTGAGATACTTACTTGTTTGAACTTTATTGTTACTGAAAATGTTCACGAACTGTGAAGAAAAATCTCACAAATGAACAACAACAAATCGGATGTTGATTGCGCGAACCGTGCACGAGAAAACAAATCGAACCAAAATGATAACGGCCACGTGGTATACCAACGTCTGTGACATTGATGGAAATATCCCGTCTAAAAATAGATTAGACCTTGTCTGCTCAACGGTTTTTTCTCAAACGTGCGTCCGTTTTTCAGAAATACGAAAAATGCATTTTGTGGTATTACAAACACCAGGATTACCAGGATTACCAAAAAACACTTCAGGTGAATGGAAATGTATGTTCTAAATAATAAACGGTAAGTAAAGTGCAATTGTATTTGTGAAAAAATGGGTTTAATAGCGAAAAACAACGCCGTAATGGTTAACAACTAGCCGTAACTAGGGTGTGTCCCTTTAATTAAAAGACGAGCTTTATTTGATCCAGATTTTTGTTGAACATATTTGAATTTCCGAACATTCGATTTTTCTTTCTTTCTTTTCTGGTGGGGGCGTGGGGGGGGGGGGGGGGTGCAGGGGATGTTGTTTTGTTAGAATTGTTCTTTCTTTCTTCTGTTTATATAGACGGACCACGGGGTGGGAATTATGTAACTTGTGTTACCGTTTTTCCATCAGATACAATAATTTCCATGAGACTGCCTGATTCAGCATCAATCTTTAGTGCGGACGTTTGAGCAGTCCTTAAAGACTTGGAAAAACTGTTTCATTCATATTTACTAATTTCAAAGATTAATTTTTGTGTCGTCAAGTTTTACGTAATATGAAGCTGGAACATCTCTTAATTTGGATGATAATACGAAAGTGTGTCTTTTGAACCATTGCCAATAAAGACATTGTATTTTGCTGGGTGCCCGCAATGTTGGCATCAGGGGTAATGAAAAGGCAGATTCTGTCTGCTTTGGGTTTGCCTCACGCTAGGGTTGGAGTACCTTATACTGATTTTAAACATAGTATTAACCAATTAATCCTTTCAACTTAGCAACATTATTGAAACGGTGCGGTTGCGAACAAGCTTCATTCTGTTAAGCCAGTCCTAGGAGAGTGGCAGTCCTCCTGTAGGCGGTACAGAAAGGATGAAATAGTCTTGGATCGTGCTCGCATCGGTCACACATGCTTGACCCATGAATTTATTCTGAAGAAGGATCCTCCACCTCAGTGTGGACACTGTCAGTGTGCTCTGACGGAACCCCACATTTTAGTGGAGTGCAATCATCTGAAGGAAACTAGAAAATATATATTTGGTAGAAGAAATGTAATGGAATCATTCCACCCAGAACTTTTCTTGCAATTTCTTCGTGATACTGAATTTTATTCTAAATTTTAATTTTACCTATGTGTGATATTTTTATTTTTTGCACAGTTCTTTACACTGTTTTAATTTAACTGTTGCGTTTATACAATTATGAAAAATGCATTTTTGGGTATTACCCAAACTTGGATAGTGTTTAAAAACTAGGGTCTGTCATAACTTATTCATATCCAAATGTGGGATATTTGTTCTTCAAATACACTTCTTACATAAAATTATCAGTGATAGAAATGGGAGGAGTTTAGAAGAGCGGTTCGTCAAATTTAAAATAAATCCTTCTGTGGTGGAATACGATTTAAACAACGTCAAGTGCTACTCAAAATGTGTAATGTGTTCTTGTGGGGGGGGGGGGGGGGGGGGGGGGGGGGGTATGTGGTGTCATCAAAATCTTGATCGTATTTCAGTTAGTATACATACCAAAATCCCTCGTCTACTTCAAATTTAATTTTATCAAATTTCTTGAGACTATTTTATATTTTTGTACAAAGCCAACGTCGATGTATAAAGTAGGGGATGAAATAAATTGTCCAAAGTACATAAGCAGTAAAACCAAATGTTGAATAGTATAAGCTTATACAATGGTATTTGGTACCAGCTGCCATGGTTTATACCAGTGAGGGATTAAGCCTTATCACTGTGACAAGTGTTTATTGGTGCATAAATATGTCACAATAAGTCCTGTTTAATGTATTAACTTTCTAAATAGCTGTTTCAGATTTGCTGTCTAGACAAAGAAAAACTATTTGGGTTGCTATGAAATTACTGCCAATACAATACTGGTTTCACTCAAGTTAAACATGCTATAAAGTAACACAATATCGGGAAGTTCCATTTTAATCTTATATTTATCTATATGTCGTTTATAATACAGTATAGCATAACATGACATGGCATAGCATAGCATAGTGGTAATACAATCTTTAATATAATACACAAAGCCTTTTTAACAGTTTCCCCATCGTTCTGACCTCTTCTTCTCTTTTGATTTGTACTGCCGACCGCCTTCTTTGTATTTACCCGTTACCGCACTTCGCAAGAATCTATTTAAACTCAAGTCCAGTCGACTACCGAACGCATATCGTGTTAAATATTGCGTACAAAAATGAATTCCATAAATACAACGGCTTTGGAAGCCGCCATCTTTGTCATGTAACATAGAAATGGCTATATTCATGGCGACCGTGCATATAATATCGGCTAATGAAGGCTAGCTGTCTCGACGGGAGTTGTTGGTTTTTTGGGAGGTTTTTGGGGGACGACCCAGTGTAAGGCTACCAGAGCCCCATCTAAACGATCCCGTGCTAAATACGGTTGCATACTAATAATATGTGTTATATACCTATTATATATCATGTCATTGTATGTCTTGTTTTGACTGCGGGTAAGTTTATATATTTAAGAAAAAACAACCTTGCTGCTAATCGTGACAATAGGACCTATTAACAATCTACATGATGGCAGCAGCTGCAGGTTTCTGTTTTCATTCCTTAGATCACATTTCGTAATTCTGACACGTAACCCTGTAGGTGTTGATTAAACAATGAGCTGGGATGTCAGTTTAATCAGTACCGTGGTGTATTAATACTGACGTGGTGAAGCCAACAACAAAAGCTCACAATAGGTGCAAATGACATAAGAAATGAATCAGCGACTGACGGAACAATGACAGCGGGGTTCCCGTTAAATACCCTTGTGTAAAGCAAACCGCCCGTTCAAGTGATATTTGATATTTGCTTTCGTTTTATGTTCAAGTTTTCGTATCATTTTCAATCTGAGATTGTCTTCAAGAAACGTGAATAATACAGGCACATAGAGAACACTTTACTTACCCACGATACCCAAATTTACTGTTATACGTCTGTCAGGTAAGAACGATAACCTAATGTAGACCATTTCAGAACAAAAGCAGCGTGTGTATATATATATATGAAGTGTGTTTAAATTGAACAGAAGTGGTTGTTTAGACAATACTGACATGTCGGGACATTAGGCTCTTCACGGAGGTAGATAAGCTTCACTGGCTGTGGTGTTGTGTCACCAAACCGGACTGTAATACGTAGACTCACAGTATAGAAGGTTCCGTGCAGTATAGATATAACATAGTGTGCTTTAGTTCGCAAAGGAAAGGAATGTTTAACAGCTCAGCACATTATTCAATTACCGTAAGTATATATAGTGTGAAAGACTGTTCTTTTTGACATATATTGTGAGTAAAACATTTTTCATGTAAATTGTTGTGCAATATTAAACTCAAAATTAGACAAATTAAATCATGATTTTTTTAAAATTATTTTCATTATGTTTTTGTTTTTTTTATAATTATTTTTTAAAATGTAAAATCCCACCTCTGGGCGGTGGAACACCTACGTTTATAAGGTTAATTATTACTGGGGTGGGGTCTAGACTGTTACAACCGAAATTTACAGGGGATGTCGATTCATGCTTCCCCGAAAAATATTTTGGAAAAAAGAACAGTTGCTCGATATCGACCCTCGAACCCACCACCCACACCTCATCCTGTATAGTATGCAGGCAAATAATGGACATATACATGTATTTTCTGATGTGCACTTTATAGATAATAAAACTGCTTGTGACCAGATATGGGGAAACCAGGCAAAAGTTGCTAATAGGAATTAATTAATGCATAATGTCATTTTATTTTTAATTTAAGTAAATGATACAAAACAATACCTTTACTTTCTGATGTATTTAGATAACTAATGGTTCTGTAAACGTTATCATATATTCTATTACATACTATATGCGTCGATGATGTTAAGTAGATATCACGTCTGGGGGGCTTTAAGAAGGGTTGCGAATAAAACATCATATAACAATTATCATACACAAAGAACTTTTTATTTACTTTAAAAATACCCTGAAAACATAATAAAGGCATTTGGCCTTCAATAGGTATGTTTTCTGTTTTGAGAAAATTGATCACAATATGTGTTAATCTATTCACCAGTGATGTACCAAAACGTTTTTATTTTTTTAAATGTTTGTGTAATGGATGCCGTAGTGACGATTGTGAATCTGCATAGCATTCAGTGCCGTATATTTGTACAAGACTGATTCCACAAGAAGGGTATGCAGTCATGACTAACTGTCAGGGCTATGTGCTTTGTCCATAAAGAGCTGGCCTGGTGTTTATTAACTTTATAGAGTCTGGATTTGAGACTCTAACAGAGTCTGAGACACTAATAATGTCATGACAACGCCATACAAATTGTATGCGTGTGACGTCATTGGAGATTGAGTCTGGACTCTAAAAGTTTTATAAGCACGAGCCAATTTCACAAAACATCGCAAGTTTACGTCTGCGACTAACAGTAATACCAGTGGTTCGGTTACAGGTGTTTGGCATCGATTTCTCGGCGAAAATTACATGATTACGGAAGATAGAGCATTTTAAGGACAAAACAAAATGAAACGTGTACTTCAAACAATGTGTGTTGTCATGATAGTAATAGTTGAGTCGTAGACTTACGTCTACGTGCAAAACTAGACTTACGATGCTTTGTAAACTTGGGCCCTGGTTTTGACCACGATATATGGTTCCATCTCCGTCGGCACGTTCAAAAATTGCGTCACACTAAATTTATAAATGTTTTTTTAACAAAACATTTTTTTAAACTTTTGGATTGATATTTTTAAATCAATTATTCCAATCCCATTATAAGTAACTTCTAAACTATCCCCTTAATTACCCCCCCCCCCCCCCCCCCCCACCATGTTCTGGGATCGACTACTAGTGATTCCAGAGACTGGACCCAGGGTAGGCATGTCTGAACCTTGAATGGATACGGACATGTAAAACATGTTTGTCCTGTCCTAAACCTTCCGTAAACATTGGTGACGTCTAAGTGCGCATATGGATGTGCGTAGAATAATATCTAAAACAAGGAATTGTAAGTGGTAGAAAGTGTGTTTGTTTTGTTTAACGACACCACTAGAGCACATTGATATATTAATCATCGGTTATTGGGTGTCAAACATTTGGTAATTCTGACTCGTAGTCAATAGTGGAAACCCGCAACATTTTCTTAATGCAGCAAGGGATTGTTCATATGCATTTTCCCAGCGCCAGGAAAGCATATACCGCAGCCTTTGAACAGTTGTGGTGCACTGGTTGGAACGAGAAAAAGTAAGTGGTAGAAGACCACAGTTATTTGTGAATCTTCAGCTGAGATTTATACATGCCAGCCCCTGGCATCCTAAATACTCACCTATGTTTAAAAATAAAAAGATAGAGGTAATTTTAGTCGCAAAGAAATTACAAATAGAAAGAAAAAGAAAGAAATGTTTTATTTAACGACGCACTCAACACATTATTTTACGGTTATATGGCGTCAGACATATGGTTAAGGACCACACAGATTTTGAGAGGAAACCCGCTGACGCCACTACATGGGCTACTCTTCCGATTAGCAGCAAGGGATATTTTATTTGCGCTTCCCACAGGCAGGATAGCACAAACCATGGCCTTTGTTGAACCAGTTATGGATCACTGGTCGGTGCAAGTGGTTTACACCTACCTATTGAGCCTTACGGAGCACTCACTCAGGGTTTGGAGTCGGTATCTGGATTTAAAATCCCATGCCTCGACTGGGATTCGAACCCAGTACCTACCAGCCTGTAGACCGATGTCCTACCACGACGCCGCCGAGGCTGGTCAAATTACAAATAGAGTCATAATTATAAAAGAGGACTCATTTTAAATATTTTGAGTTAATTTTTGAGTTACCTTTTGTGTTAAAATGTGTCTCCAAATTGCATAATTTTGGGTCCATTTTTGACAATGTTCACACCCATACAAACCACATCCAAACGGGAGTTGGCGGATATGAAAGAAGGAAGGAAGAAATGGTTTATTTAACGACGCACTCAACACATTTTATTTACGGTTATTTGGCGTCGGATGACGCATATATTTATTGAAACCTTGCTCATTAAACCTTACAAAAATCCTCATTTGAATAAAGATTTAGCTATTAATTTTTTCGTAAAATCAGCTTGTTTGAAAATTACCCAGATTGCCCGCGTTCCATTTTTGTCACAAGTGAAACCCGGTGTATGAATACCGAGCCTCATTACAGCCAAACAGTTTGCAGTCCTGGTAAAAAAACAACAATCAAATGTAATATTTAAAAATAACTCCTTGGCTATCTCTAAGCTTAAGAATTTACTGCATATTCCAAATAATTACTCTTCAAACATGGATCTATGCAAAAACAAGTGAACTATATACTGCTATCAAATATTCTATAGAAATATTGCTCAAATTAGGACGGAGTACCTTTAAATCTACGAAGGAATAAGGAATAAAAATAGTACAGCAAAAAAATAAAACACCAATTAAATATACTTCATTAGCTTTAGAAATACCAGTGTATCAGTGTAATGAATATATTGACAGTGTATGACAAACAACGTATATGCGGAATACTTATTCACTTTAGAAATACCCACCCAAGGAATACACTAAATGTACCAGAAACTTGACAAATAAAAATCTATAATTACAATCATTCTGATGAGTAGTTCATTGCCTTCAGAAATACCTTGAAATATATATTAAATGTGTTAGAAACATGAGAAATTCGTGGCGCCAAATGTTATATATATTAACAAAACCAAATGTTGATTCCCGTGGACATACACTATTTACAGATATTCTTCAGTAATGACGTATTGGTGCCGCAAAGCTGTAAATTTACAACTGACTGTCAGCAACAATTAATCAGTTGGCTTACATTCCTCTGTGCCAGTAAATTGTTTTATTTATCCAGCAGTATCGAATGCCACCAAAACAAAATAGAACAAATCGTTTTATAATTATTGTCCCGAGTTCTCTTGCGGGAGCTATAGTCAACAAAAGGTCCACACGCGCTATATTGTTCCTGGTAGAATTTCAGGACTGACACTAAACTTTATTGTTTGATGTGTCATTCATGTCGTGCCAGTGGTAAAGCGCTCGCCGGTCTGGGATCGATCCTCGTCGGTCGTCCATTGGGCTATTTCTCGTTATAGCCAGTGCACCACGACTGGTATATCAAAGGCCGTGGTATGTGCTATCCTGCCTGTGGGATGGTGCGTATAAATGACCTCTTGCTATTAATGGAAAAAATGTAGTTGATGTCCTCTCTAAGACTATATGTAAAAATTACTAAATGTTTGACATCCAGTAGCCGATGATTAATAAATCAATATGCTCTAGTGGTGTCGTTTAAACAAAACAAACTTTAACTTTTTTATGTCGTCCGTTGTCTGGTGTGCAATGAGTCTCAAGATCTCGAAAATGGGATTTACACAAGAAAATAGAACCAGAAAATGTGATCGTGTGGGATAAACTCAGACGCTTAGTATCTTTCGCATCTCAGAAATGGGATTTACACAAGAAAACTGAACCAGAAAAAGAAGTTCCGGTGTTGTATTCAATACATTCTGTTGAATACAAAATTAGGGGGTTTTTTTATTCCTCGGGTGAAAAAGGTGTGTATTACTCTAATGAGATTACCTGCTTGTGTAATACGAGGCGTGTTTCACGCGTGAAGACCTCTGTGAACGTAAAGTCTCGTGGGTAAGGCTGATTATCTCCGACTTACAATCTCCCGATCAAATGTTTCGATTATCCAGGACTAAATCTCGTATGCTGCTTGCACGTGCACGTTGCTGTAATCCCGTTACTTCAGGTAGGGCATTAGTGACTTTAATACATGGTTGACATTTAAAGCCATCTTAAGACATATGCTTACTGCGCAATTTGTTGTAACGATCTATATCACATAATTTATTTTTAAAACGTTTTGGTTTTGCCACATACAGCTATCTGCCTCGGTTGTGTCTTCTGGCAGAACGCTCGACTGATGTACGATAGGTTGCAAGTTCGATCGTCATCAATGGACTTGTTTCTTTTCCCCAGTGTCCCATGGCCGATACATCAAAGCCCGTGGTATGTATTGTCCTGTCTATGGGAAAGTGCAGATATAGGATATATTGCTGTTTATCGTTAGTAGTAGTCTATGTGCCGGTCTAGTGTTTCCTCTCTTTCTATCGTCCAAATGTCGAAATAACATTATGTTAGACACTAATAGCGCCACTTTCTTTTCTTTTCCTTTCCCGTTACCGGTTATTACTCAGAGTGAGTTTGAAGATAATATTACGGTAATTCTCTCTCACTAACAACTAATCATTAAATATAACCCGTTGTCCTCCGCAAACAACCTATATAGCTGCGTTTTGTGCCCAGGACAGCGTGATTGAACATTAATTGAATATTAGAAGAATGAAGTTCAAGTTTTTAAAATAAATAAGGAAATAAATAAATAAATAAATAAATAAATAAACGCAGGTGAAGTAATTGGTGAAGAGATCGCTATACATATTGAGTCAAAAAATAAGTATTGAACGGACGTGGGGTGGGGGTCGAGGTGGGAGTGGTAGTGGTGGTGGCATGGCTTTGATCGACGATCTCTTTCTTTGCAGGTATAGCACATTTTCAAATGTACTTAGGGGAGCGAAAAGTCCCTTTGGTGGATAGATGTCTGAAGAAAGCAGTGGTTCGGGGTGGGGTTGGGGACCATATGTATAAGAACTATTATGTTCCTTGTTTTTACTAACAAAGCGGGATCTAGTTCAGTCGGAAAAGCGCTCGGCTGAGGTTCTTGGGTCGAAGGATCGAATCCTTTCGGTGAATCTATTCTTTGATAGGTTTGTTTTTCCTGTTGCAACCAGTGCCACACGATCTGTATATCAAATGCTGTGGTATGTCCTGTTCTGTTTATGGGACATGCACATAAAATATTCCTGCGAAAGAAAAACAGTAGCGGGCTTCCTCTGACTACGTGTCACAATGACGATAGCCGATGACTCATAAATTAATGGCCTCTAATTGTGTCGTTAAGCAAAACAAATTGTAAACTTTACAATACAACTAGATTGTGTACTGACGTACTGAGTATGGCACCATTTTGTATGTAGTTTACTAGCTTTATTTATTCGTCGTATACAGCACAGCATTTACCCGTTAATACAATTTTCAAAATGACTGCTTTTAACTTCTCAAATTACACCACTAAAAACGAATGGAAACGTATTATGTGAATGTCCATTATAGAAATGATTAATATGCACATTCCGACAAATATCATGAGCAAATCAATACGTCTACCCATATCAAAAGGGCCACAGCATTTAATAGCAGCACTCAAGTATTTTTGTAATTATTGTTTTGTGTGTAGGACTGCACTGCTGCAACCCCTCATTGCGTACAGGGGCGAATGTGGCTCAGTATTAAATATTTCGTCTGATAGGTCTTAGGATCGATCCCCCTTGAGGAACTCGGGGGATTTTGCCGTCTAGCCTATGAAGAATGTGCACATAAAATATTCATTCTTTCGGTTGGGTAAGATTATGTGGCGGTAACGGATTCCATTTCTCTCTCTCTCTCTCTCTCTCTCTCTCTCTCTCTCTCTCTCTCTCTCTCTCTCTCTCTCTCTCGCTCTCTCTTGCCCCCCCCCCCCCAAGTATCACATACATAGGCGTACCTGAATTAAACGAAAATCCCCGAATCTGTAACGTTTATTCATACTACCAAACATATATAGTGTTCCCGACGCATTTCTACATGTATTACAACTAATAGTGTGAGTATAATGATGGAAATACATGGTAAAACTTTTCAGGCCCGGGGGGGGGGGTCGGGGGGGGGGGGGGGGGGGGGGGGGGGGGGGGGGGGGAGGTTGTAGCCCAGATGTAAAGGATCCATCCCCCGTTGTTGGTCCTATTGGGTTATTTCTCGTTTCAGCCAGTGGTTTAGAACTGATGTACCAAAGGCCATGGTATGTGCTATCCTGTCCGTGGAATGGTGCATATAAAAGATCCCTTGCTACTAATGGAAAAATGTAGCGGTTTTCCTCTCTAAGACTATATGTCAGAATGACCAAGTGTTTGACATCCAATAGCCGATAATAAATAAAAATTAATGTGCTCTAGTAGTCTCGTTAAACAAAGCAAACTTTTAAACCTTAGTCCAAATATTAGACCAACCGCAGTGATGAGGCGTAACGATTGTAGGTCGAATGGCTTGTAAATTAGGCGTGACCATTTCTTCAGAAAAATCAATAGCTTTGTAGCTTGATATTACATACCAGTTTAATGCGTGTTAGTGTGCGTTGTTTATCGCCGTAACACACGCTCGAGTGTCACTTTTCACGGTTATATGGTAGGTGTATGTCGTATATTTCACGGTTTTGTGACGCCGGGGATCCTTGCGTTATGGTAACGACCAAACACATTTTATAGCCCTGTCGAGTGGAATAACTCCTATGAATAACTTTTATAGTATGCCTAATAAACAAAGTCTTAAAAGTTGAACTGAAAAGTCAACGGTAATGGGACGGACTATTAAAGGTTTACAAAGTGTGTTAGTTTTAAATATATATTTTAGCTGATCTCTACCAGCTAGGTGAACTATGTACTGAGTATTTGCCGATTCGTTCGTTCTTTCTTTCGTTCGTTCGTTCGTTCTTTCGTTCATTTGTTCGTTCGTTCGTTCGTTCATTCATTCATTCATTCATTCATTCATTCATTCATTCATTCATTCATTCATTCATTCATTCATTCATTTATAAACTGAGTGAGTGACTGACTGACTGATCGACTGATTCTTTGATATGTTTTTCCGTGCCCATGTTCCAAGTTGCATGCTGGCGGGTGTGCGGGGTTTCGGGGATCGAAACTCATCCTCTGCTCAAGCAGATGTTCTTTTTTAAATGCATTTTCCGATATACCAATCGTGGTTCACTGGCTGGAACGAGAAATAGCCCAGCGCATCACGTGAGCGCTTTAACAGTGGGCTGCGTCCCGCATCTTGTGGTGTTGGCGTCATCCTTATTAAATTATGCAGATATATAAATTATATACTCTTCAAAAAAAGTAGGGGAACCTAAATATTAATATCAACTATTAGTCCACAGACATCCTAGTAAAGAACGTTCAGGTCTGTTTATGAACACGCCAAAACACATTTCATAGTTTGTACGTGCATCACGCAGTTGCCCCGTACACGTGCGTAGGGTGTTATTCTCAATTTTGACCATTTCCAGGAAGATCCATTAATCACTGTGGAACATTATTTCTGTCAATCTTTTTTCATTCTGTTGATCATACAGTTGTTATTGTTTTGTTTTTAGTCATTTTTATTGTTTGAATTTGCGATTTACTGATAAAAAAACCCCGTCAACTTTCAAATTTCACTTCAAGATCTTTGATGGTCATAAAACCTACTGTAATACTGAACTATCGGTTGTAATGTTTGCCCAGTTAATTCACTATTATCATATAACCATTCCTCACAGCTAATATAGGCCTACCTTACAATTTTGGCAATTATAAATTCTTATTAGAGTTCCCCTACCTTTTTTGAAGAGTATATGTATATGATTTTGTGTGGGTATGTAATTCAAGGTATAATATTTATATTTCACAAGACAAATTAATAAATATTTTAGTACAACTTTGAAACTGTGCATTTCTCGTTCCAGACAGTGCACCACGACTGGTATATCAAAGGTCGTGGTATGTGCCATCCTGTCTGTGGGATGGTGCATATAAAAGATCCCGTGCTACTAATGGGAAAAAAAATGTTGCGGGTTTCCTCTTTGACTGTCAAAATTACTAAATGTTTGACATCTAATAGTCGATGATTAATAAATCAATGTGCTCTAGTGGTGTCATTAAAAAAAAAACTGTTTTGAAACTGCGCCTTTAATTGGATATAAGCTCGAAAAGTAAACGAGTGTAAAACGTTGCAGGCACAATCTGATTTGGGGGAGGGGGGGGGGGGGTTCTGCTAAGAAGTTAATTCTGGTTTTTGTATATGTCTGTGAATGAATCCTGTTTGACAGTCCTGTGATTGGTTATATCAGTGTTGACGTCATACCTTACGTACGGAGGTCGGTTTTGTTTCGCTTCATTTGACGTTCATTTGGCTGTAGGCTGATCAACTCGAGATAACGTCTGTATACGTATGGTACGTGTGCTTTAAAACAGTCTGTTAAACAAAGATAAAACCCGGGATGAAGGTATTAATTGTATCATATAATAGAACACCTGTTGGTTGAACCCCATACCCCGAATTATGAAAATCTATATGTCACTAATCGGTCCCGTAAATCGGTGAGAAATATTAAAAGGTACGGAAATATATAACACTAAAACATAGGTTCTTGTGTCAAGGTTAAGTCACATTGAACTCGATTTGTACTTGGATACGTGCCTGTCTGGAAACGTAGAGTTCTGTAGACATTAATTATTAGAGTTCCACGTCTTGTATATCAGTGGTGTGTAATATCCTGTCTGTAGAAAAGTCTATCAGAAATCTTTAGGCTGGTAGGTACTGGGTTCGCATCCTAGTACGGACTCCAACTCTTGAGTTTCTGTCAATGGTTTCATTTCTGAGTTAGTTTCAACGGCTCCATCCCTGAGTTAGTTTCGCCGGCTCCATTCTTGACTTAGTCTCAACGGCTGCATCCCTGAGTTAGAAAATGGTCCATCCCTGAGTTACTTTCAACGGTTCCATCATCCCTGAGTTACTTTCAACGGCTCCATCCCCGAGTTACTTTCAACGGCTCCAACTTTGAGTTAATTCCAACGGCTTCAACTCTGGGTTAGTTTCAACGGCTCCAACTCTGAGTTAGTTTCAACGGCTCCAACTTTGAGTTACTTTCAACGGCTCCAACTTTGAGTTAGTTTCAACGACTTCAACTCTGAGTTAGTTTCAACGGCTTCAACTCCAGGGGCGTAGCGTGACCTGGTCATGGGGGGGTTCGGATATGAACCAAGTGGACCCTTGTTCACACACACACACACATACACACACACACACACACACACACACACACACACACACACATACACACACACAACGTATACATATATATATATATATTACAATTATATATTTTAAAAAACCCAAAGAAACAATACAAACGAACAACAAACCACAGAAATTCCACTTACTAGATCGTAACTGGTTTATGGTTTAATTATCGATGAGAGTTCAAGACGCCTTGGATGACATTGTACAAACACGTTCACGACACGGTCAAGATCAATCTCCTTATCGTAATGAATGTGCAAGAGTGCCAATGCAGACAGGCGTTCTTGCCCCATCGTTGCCCTCGCATATGAATGTAAACGCCTTAATGAACTTGCACTTCGTTCGCACTCACAGGAGGTTGCTGGAATAGTACATGCGATCCTGAGAAGAGTTTTTATGTTAGGAAAATGGGGTTCCATCACAATCCTTCAACGCAGCAGCTGGAGTAGAAGGTCTCCTCTCAGGTGACACATTTTCATATCGCATTTTCCAACGTTTCAATTCTAGGTCGGTCACCTCGGGTGATGGGAGATCCTCGTTGTACATACGTAGGATTTCGTCAATCGACATGTTGTTTTCACAAAGTATAGATGGTACTAGTCCTAGCAGTGAAATTGCAGTTTTAGCCAGTCCAGAAAACTTAGAGTTTAAATTTTCACACACATGATCCAAGAAAGGAATTGCCAAGTTCAGTTTGTAGTGTTCCAGTACAGTACTACTTGCAGCATTATTGGCACGGTATATCTGTCTCCCACTGACCCTTGGCTTATTGGGCTCAACACCCACTTTTGCTGCCATTCTCTCTGCCTGTTTGAAAATTACAGATTCGAAATTACTGTCAACGTCATGGCGCTCTTTCTTGTAGATATCTTTAATATCGTTCACGGCATTATATGCATGAATAATATCCAGAGAGGAGCTTTGGAGCTGAACAGTAAGTCCAGAAAGATGTGAGAGATATTGGTAGACTGTGAGGAAAACTATAATAAAGCCAAAACTTGTTATACCAGTGAGCAACTGCTGCGCATCACTGCGGGTCTGTGTTTTCCAATCCCAATACAATTCTGCAAAACCTTCATGTAGACCATTGTATTCTTCAAGATGCATCTTGTAGCCGATCACCTGTAGGGCATCAACAATAAAGAAATAGCACTGGTAAAAGTGTTGGTAGGCATTTTGGCGCTCCGCCCATCGGGTCCGACAGAGATCAATTAAAGTTTTTCTCCTTGTTTGGTTCTCGACTTTAATCGCTGTAATCAACTCAAGAAGTTCATTTCTCTTTGGGCTATTTCGGAAAAAAAAAAGGCAACAGTTCTTTAAGTTTGTCGATCATGTTACGCACTTCTGGTATGTTTACAGGCGTGACTTATAACCAGATTTAAGCAATGGCCACTACAGTGCACATATGTTGCTAATGGAGCATGCTCTCGGATTTTAGCCTGGACGCCAACTCGACCAGATGACATGTTACTCGCCCCATCATATCCTTGACCACGCATATCTTTCAATGGTATACCAAGGTTTTCCAGTATGTGAATGATCTCATTGGCCAGATATTCACCCGTGGTGCGAATCACTTTTGAAAATTGTATGAACTCCTCCCTAATATTTTCATCTGAATCCACGAAGCGGACGCACAGAGCCAGCTGTTCAGTGTTATGAGATGTCACCTCATCCGCCATGATACTATAGAACTGTGCTGTCTTTATCTCTTGGACAAGGTCACCGAGAATTATGTGATTGCCTATAACATCGAGTAACTCATTTTGTGTTTGTGGTGACAAGTAAGTGACACATTTCATTTGTGGCTCCATTAAATGTTCATGTAAGGTTGAGCAATACCTAGCCAGTACCTTGATCAAGGAGAGAAAATTTCCCGGTTTTGTTTTCTCATCCTCCAAGTGTTCGTTCTTCCCACGTAATGCTATACCTTGCTTGCCACAATACACAATTGCTTCTGCAATGCATCGAAGTATTTCTCGGTTTTTGTCAATGTTCTTTGACCTATTGTTTTTCCATCAAAATTGGAATAGTGGCATTAGGATTTTCAATACTTTTGATGAACGTGTCTGCAATTTGCATTGCCTCTTGGTGGTACTCGTTGCTTTCGTGGCTTTTGCACTTTTCGGACTTCTTTTGCCAATTTATAAATGGCCGATTGACAAATTGCCCTTTCCCTTCTCGATTCATACAGAAAAAAGTGAACACATGATGCAAAAGGCACCATCGAGTTTTTGGCTATAAACTAACCATTGATATTCCTTCAACCAGCTGAGTTTAAAACTGCGGTTACAGCCACCAACATATATTATAGGAAATGTATATGTTTCGGACGGCTGGCTATGGTGTTTGATTAGTGTATATTTTTCTCCATCAGAGAGTCCTTCAATTGCTTTTTTAATATCTAGTACTGACATTGTTGCAGTAATGATATGTCCAATATCGTTAATTGTTGCAGTAGGTGTCTTGGTTTGGGATTCTTCTTTGTATCCTTCGCTAGCAGACCCTGATGGCGATTCTGATGGATTACTTTTTTTCGTCAGGAGTCGGGCGTTCTTCTCGTGGTGCCTGTTGGGTTTGCCCTTCTCTTGGTCGTGGTCGTTTATTGTTAAAGAATTTATCCAGGGATTGACATCTCTTGGATGCAATTTTCAGTTCCTGTTTTCTTTTCTCTGGCCTGCCCATCTCGAATGTTTGCTGCAAACAATTTAAAACCACACTAAGTTATACTTTCATTTATTCCATTGTATTGGATTGGAATAGAAAGTTGCATACGTAATTCAAAACGGAGTACAACGATCAAAGGTTCGAGTTGAACTACAGTATATATTATCAATAATGCGAGGCCTAACTAGGCAACAACACTAGCTCTACTGTTTTATTTAAAGTTACATTGTTAGCATGTTTCCTACAGTAAAATATGACCACAAAAATTATTTTAAAAAGCTCTTGTTTGTTCGCTAATAAAACCTATCGTGTAGGCCTACTCTAAAATGACAGTCACCATGAGTACTGGACATTTTAAGCTTAAGGTAAGTTGTCAATGTCAAGTGTGTATGTGTGTGTGTGTGTGTGTGGACACGTATGCATGAGATAGAGGGAGATGGGGGAAAAGAGAGTGAGCAAGAGAGTACTAAACAGGTTTTTCCCTAGATATCATTTTTACGAAACGAATGAAGTTCCCAAAGGTATCTAACCGAACGAAAGTGAGGTCAGATACTTTGGGAAGTTCATGAGTTTTCTAAAATTAATGATATCTAGTGAAACGAGTGCGGTATTTTATTTATTACCAACATGTTTATGAAGTAAAATGCACTGTGCTATCAGAGAAGCTGGCGTCGCTTACTAAAATTACATCAAATTATCGATACGAACCAATGAAAAAACGTATATCCGGTACGACACTGCCGATGTTTTATTTAATGACACACTAAACACATTTTATTTACGGTTATATGGCGTCGGACATATGGTCAAGGACCATAATTATGTTTACACATAGGCTACTCTTTCCGATTAGCAGCAAGGGCTCTTTTGTATGCACATCCCACAGACAGGATAACACATACCATGACCTTCGTTAACTAGTTGTGGAGCACTGTCTTTGGATAACATGGTTAGGCGATATGCGACTTTAATTTTGGCTTGCGTGTCACATATTCAAAATAGAGTGCTACATGTATGTTCCTTATCCTTTGAACAAACAATTTATTAGGCCGGAAAACAACTGAAATAAGTATACTATATCTACTAGTCTAAGTGCATATTGATAGTTGGGGGAATATCTGTTGCAAGTAGGGCCTACTTACGTTTGGAAATCACCTTCCTACACCACTGAGCAGATAAGATGTCTTTGGATAGTATGGTTGGGCGATAATGCGGCTTTAATTTTTGGCTTGCGCATCAAATATTGAAAACGAGTGTGTATGTTCCTTATCCTTTGAACAAAACAAAATTAGGCTGGAAAACAACTGAAATAAGTATACTGCCGCTACTAGTGCATATAGGTACATGTAGTTTGGGCTGTGTCATTTGCAAGTACTTACGTTTGGAATTCGAAATCACCAGGCTTCTATGTCTTTGGATCATATTTTCGTCAACGTCTGACGTCATATCCTTGTTGATGACCATACATTTCGAAAGCTTAACATGAGCTCGGTGTACTACATTATTTTATAACAAAATAAAACTATGTAATAACAAGCGACGGGCACGCATGGACGCCTATATGAATATAGAGCCATATACAGCACTGTGTTAAACAAAATTTAATAATAATAAAAAAAAAAAAAAAAAAATAGTAATATTTTACTTCTGAAAGCGGACCATTTGCTTCAGCGGGGGGGTTCGTCCGAACCCCCCGAACCCCCCCAGCCTACGCCCATGAACTCTGAGTTAGTTTCAACGGCTCCAACTCTTGAGTTAGTTTAAACGGCTCACTGAGGAGGTGTGATGCCATTATACAGACTTCTCTCCCCCCTCTCTCTCTCTCTCTCTCTCTCTCTCTCTCTCTCTCTCTCTCTCTCTCTCTCTCTCTCTCTGTATGGGTATGGGAACTTTTTACGTGCCCCATCCAAAAGTAGGTTCAGACACGCCCATCCCAGATCCGACCTCTGACATCGTCAGGGGCCGGTTCCGGGGCGGGAATCTCTCTGTGTATAGCAAATAACCAATAACCCCTGTTTCTAACAACATGATTGAACCTTTATTGGATAGAAGCACACAATTCCAGTTAAAATGAAATGAAGTGTCTTGGAAACTAAGAAAGACTAAATTCCATGGTAACAGTGACATATGTGATAGAGTTGAGGGTTTTTTGTTGAGATGGGAGAGGAGGGCGTGGGAGGATGGTTAAAAAGGCATTCTAACATACCATCTAACAAATGCAATCCATTTAGAAGCGGCATTTTGGTAATATATGAATAAATAAAAATTACATCATTGTCGCCAGATTATTAAAAGCATGTTGGCGTCAGAAACTTAATACGGCTTTTGTATAATCCGGCAATCAGTTGTATTGTATTTATCCGATAATGGTGTGAAGAAAGCGTCCATTTTGGTTACGCAAGTCCTTCAGCAATACCGCTTGGATAGCTTTGTGATGCGATTGTTGTTTGAATTGAATAACGAGAGGCATTATGAAATAGTTGAGTTTGACTGACTGGCAAATAACAACCAGTTCTTATTTCTGTCTTTGCAGAGAACACAAGGCTGTACCAGTCTGGACCAACACGCGGTGTTACGAACAGCCCGGATATCTCGAAGTGCCAGGAAATCACCAAAAGACTTTCACGGAGTAGCGGCTGGTTCTAAAACGTAATACATGGGTGTGACACAGATCTCATTTCAAAACGCTTTCGTAATTAGTATTACGTGTTCTAAATAAAGTGGAAAGCACAACAGCTTTTTGTTGGATAGAGGTTAATCCCGTTTGACATGTTTGTGGGAGTAGATTCCATGATTCTGTGGATGAATTCTGTTTGACATATTTCTGTGGATGACATTTCTTTGACACAGATCTCTAAACGAATTCTGTCGGTGACGGTGCTTTGGACGATTGTAAACCACATGTGAGTTACTGTGTCAACACTAATGAAATACGGGTAACATATTACATCCAGTGTGTGTGTATATATATACACACTGTAGTAACAACAGTTGGTGTTAATAGATTATTGCTGCAACAAGCAGGACTGTGTTAGTGTTTGAGTAACAACAGTTAGTTGAAATACATTGCTTATAATACCCCAGGATTATGTTAGTGTTTGAGTAACAACAGTTGAAATACATTACTTATAATACACGCAGGACTATGTTAGTGTTTGGCCTGTTCGAGGGGGAGAGGGTGACGGTGGACGTTCCCCCGGGCGCCACTGTGAAGGACGTGAAGATCATGATTCAGGTGCGACTCAACATCCCCATGGACGTCTGCAGACACGACCAGAAGATCCTCGTGCTCACGTACGGCGGCGCAGACCTCGGAGACGACTGGATATTCAGCGATCTCGGCATCGTCCCTGGAACCACGGTGCGCATCCAGTTGAAGGAGGAAATCAAACCTGTCCTCTACATCCGCTGTTCCCATAACAAGGAGGTGGTGAGCATAGTGGGGAACATTAACGTCAGCCGCATGCCCGTGAAAGACTTACGAACCATTGCTCAGAACAAGACCGGGCTTCCCATGGCAATATTTCGTCTTACGACTTTAGAAGGCCGGGAGATGTACGACGGACACTGTTTGGACGAATACGGCCTAGACGTGGGCCAAACGTTGAAGCTGGAGAATTGGGATGGATATAACGAATTCATCAACTTATGTATAATGGGTTTCACGCCTCAGGTGTTGTCGCAACTGTCCTCGGACGAGGTTGTTTGTAGATTCCAAACCAAAGTCGCTCTCTTCATAGCTTCCCACTTCGGAAACGTTGACCTTGCTCGTTGTATGTTGAGGCAGGGCGCAAGTTCCTCCGAGTCAATAGGTGAGCACCCACAGAGGATGTGGTGTAAGGCGGAGTCCCACATCGAGACTTACAAAGCCCCCATGCACCAGGCCACAGAGATGGGTCAGCTGGGGATACTGCGACTGTTCGTCAACCACGACGTCACGTGTCTGCTGGCTAAGGACGGAAATGGACTGGCTGCAATTAACCTAGCTCTCAGAAAGAAGATCAAGCCGTGCGCTTCATTCCTGCTTACCAAACAGATGAATCGCGTAAACTTTTCCAAAAACCAGTCGTTTAGCTTGGTCACTTACCATCGTATCAAATGCTGGTGTGAAACTGCAAAAGAGAAAGCTTATCTGAAATACGGCTTTGCTAAATCGTCTCTAAAGCGTCGTAGCTTCAATGGCCCGCTTGTCGGGTACGGCATTATTGTGGATGGGTTCTCTACCAGTCCCATGAATGGAAAGCCGAAGATGCAGATCATAAGAGAAGACAAGGAGAAACAGAAACCTTCCAGGTCCGTGCGTCAGTTGTCGAATCTGACGCAGTCTCAGGACCCTGACCACTACTTCAGACAGGCTGGGGCAGTGCTCAAACTGAAGGCCTTACAAATGGACAAAACCCCGGACCAGAAATTGAAAAAGATGTTTGACAAATCTAAACCAAATCCTGCTGTTCCAACAAAACTCACTCAAATCAAGGACTTGGTCAACAGCGAGACGGATGAAAAATTATCAAAATCACCGTCGACGAAGACGCACGATGGGACTCTTTACACAGCATCGTCCTCTAACTCCGAACAGCTCAAATTTCCGTCTATAAGCGAACAATCGCGGCGACTGAAAATCGCTAGTCTATCCACTGCTAACGTCAGCATGTCACAACGAGAGGAGCTGGCGAGCGAGAGCAGTCGAACAGACGATAAATCGTACCCGAAGTCGAAACGTGCCTACTTCCATCCGACTCAAAGCAAGCTGTTCAAGTCGATGCCAAACGTGAACCTCACGATTACCGACAGAAGCGAAAAGTCCCAGAACCCAGACACGGTGACCTCTGTCACTTCTACTTCCAGCGTCGCAGACGAAGGGTCCAAATCCGATGACGTCACGCCGGACAGCAGCGTGAAGAAGCGTAAGGTCAGACGGAAAAGGTTGACGTCTGCGGTTATGCTTTCGAAAGCCAAAGGCACGGAGAACGCCATTCCACTTCCACTGATCAGCAACGAGACGGACAGCCGACCTTTCTTTTATCTTAACGGGCAGCGAGAGGATGAGTATTTCGGCCCGCTCATGGATCTCATTTCCCGCTCAAAGGGAGCTAATTCTCGCGAGCGAGCTATCAAATCCATGTCCATTGCCAACTCATTCAAGGAAAAACCGTGGCTCTGTCAGATCAGAATGGCTCTGTCCATGAACTCCAAGTCTGTGAGACGAAACGCTAGCAGTGCACAAGCTAGAAAACATATAAAAGCTTCGTAACATCCGTTTAAATATGTTGAAATTAAAATTAAACGAAACAGTATTATGGATATTACGAATTCTAGGACTGTGGTAATCGTGAGTCAAAGATCATGACGACTGTCATTGTAACTCTAGAATAATCAGTTGACAAAACGGTTCGCTAGACTGAACACGATAGTCTGCGAAAGCGGACCGTATAATGGATGTGTGACGGACAACGTGAAGGTTACACACCACCATTAATTACTCCATGCAGTATTTAAAAAAAACATATTAGAATTTTTTAGGTGTTTTTTTTATAAGTAACTATTTCCTAAACCGGACTATATTAAGCTGCTACAGCAAGTAACGACACGACAAATGGTGGTGTGTTACATGAACATTCGTTTATTTCGGCGGAATGGTATCTTTAAGAAATCGTTGACTACATTTATTTATAAGATGATATTACACGTACCTGTTTTTGTTTTGTTTATAATATAATACAGTTGATATTGTTGGCGTTGCTTGTTTATATTTGACATATATTTGATATATATTTTCGATATCGCCTACTCATAAAATCTGCTTATGGGAGTCTGTATTTACAATTGGTGTTTGCAGCCAGGGCTCAATTTCACAAAACATCGTAAGCCTAATTTTGCACGTAGACGTAAATCTACGACTAAACAACGTTTCTTATTACTACTAACAGTGAAACTAATGTAGTTTAAAATTATCACATTTCATTTTCTTTTGTTTTTAGAGTGCTCCATTTTCCATAATTATATACTTTTCTGCGTTTAATAGATGCCAAACACATGTAAACGTATGACCGGTTCAACTGCTAGTTGCAGACGTAAACTTACGATGTTTTGTGAAATGAATGGGCCCCAGTATTGTGATATTTAAATAGTAATCGTTGGCTCTGTAGTCAGTCGAAATGCAAGTATTTGATTCGAAGCAATTAATACAATTTTAATTTTTTTTCTTCTGAAAATCAAGAGTTCATCTGCATTTTATAAAACTACAAAAAAAATCAACAACAACAAAATACTAAGGCCGGGACGTAGCCCAGTGGTAAAGCGCTCGCCTGATACGCGGTCGGTAAAGGATCTATCCCTGTCGGTGGCTCTTGGGCTTTTTCTCGTTCCAACTAGTGTACCACGACTGGTATATCAAAGGCTGTGGCATGTGCTATCCTGTCTGTGGGATGGTGCATATAAGATACCCCTTGCTACTAATGGAACAAAATAGAGTATGTCAGAATTAAGACATTTTGACATCCAATAGACGATGATTAACAAATCAATGTGTTCTAGTGGTATCGTTAACCAAACCAAACTTTTTTCTTCTTTTTTTCATTTATTCAGTAGATGTTATAGTGCACATTAACTTTCAATCACTAGATAACATAAGAAAATGTTTTGTGTGGGACATTTTTTATATTATGAATCACCCAATAAAAGGGCACAGTAATTATCTGACCTTAAAATAAGGGGAGCTGGCTTCTTAGACCCTTGCCTAAATCTGCGTCAGAAGACTCGTGGGTAGGAATTTATGCAGGTGGGGGGATGGTATAGACTGTGGCGAGCGAAGTTTCTACGGGGATAAGCCATACTTCCCCGGAAAATATAAGAAAAAAAAAAAATCGCTTCAGCAGGGAGGAGTTCGACCCCCGAACCCCCCCCCCCCCCCCCCCCTCGCCTCCATTGCACATGCGCCTGGTTTGGTTATGATACACGATTAGTTTTAAGATTGTCCAACATAGGAAGTCCACACTCCCTATAATCCATTGTATACCTGTAAAACATGCTGACGTATGTGACAGGTAGCCGAACTATTAATTACCGTACGTACGTGTGAGTGATGTATGGGCGGAGAACCCGGAAGACTGGGATATTAATGGGATTTTGAAATGATAACATATATACTTGTTTGACGAAACCGCAAGAAATCTTAGCCCAGTTTTAAATGAGGGCTATTAGTAATCCAGTGTTCTGAAGGCCACCTTGAACTGCGGCTGTTGGGTGTCTAATACAGTAGGCCTAGATGCGACATTTCGTCTAAAGCGCCAACGGGAAGGAAAGTAATATTCATTTAGCGACACCTCAGCACATTTTTAACTACGTCTGTTTGATATCTAGCATAGGTTATATTACATCGACATTTCACCTACAGAAGAAGTTTGTTTTGTTTAACGACACCACTGGAGCACATTGATTAAGTAATCATTGGATGTCAAACATTTGGTTTCTGACTCGTAGTCATCAGAGGAAATCCGCTACATTTTTCCTAATGCAGCAAGGGATCTTTTATGTGCACTTTCCCCAGACAGGAAATCACATACCACGGCCTTTGTCCAGGTGTGGTGCGCTGATTGGAACGAGAAAAATCCCAATCAGTTGAATGGATCCACCGAGGTTGTTCGATCCTGCGACGCAAGCACATCAAACGATCACTCAACCGACTGAGTTAAATCCCGCCCCTTCACCTACAGAAAGAGAGGAAACAACCTGCTGCCACATAGGCTACTCACAGCGATATAGTAAAAAGGGATCTGTTATATGCACATATGCACTTTCTCATATACAGTACATACCGTATTACGGCTTTTGATGTAAACGCGGGGAAACCCCCCCCCCCCCCCCCCGAGTCCACTGACGGCGATCGATCCTGCGATCCACAACACCTCAGGGGTGCGCTCTACCACTGGTCTACGTCCCGCCCCGATTATTGGATTTCTCTTACTGACTAGTAGCAAGTAGTCTTTTATATGCACTTTCAACAGACAGGATAGTACATACCGTGTCTTTTAATATACCAGCCACGCAGCACCGACTGGTGTGTGGAAAACTAAATGTGCCTATCCAGCCGGGCGGTGGGGACTGATTCTACGACAAGCAACATAAAATAACCGTGATCTTGATGACAGAGCTATCGCATAAAATGAGATAGAAGGTTTATGTAGTTGTGACATACTGTTTAATGTTTGAAAGAAGAAACCCGCTGTCGTTGTGGCTACAGTGTCAGTTTGCGGCTAGATGTCGTTTACGTTTCCCATAGACAGGATACCACATACCAATGCATTTTATATATACCAGGGCAGGATATATACCCAGTGCAATCTAATTAAAATTAGCTCCACTATTACATGTGGATCTAACAGCAGCCAGTTGGAGCTCATGTCCACCAATCAAATCCTTACTTGCAGAATCATGCCAGTGATTTGAAAATAATTTGAAAATATTCCGAATACGGACATTTGGACGTAAATACGCTGTAATGAGAGCGTACTTATGTCCAAATGTCGGTCTAGCTCTCTTACAGTCAGAGTACTCGGGCTATGGTTGGATTGAGATATAACTCAATGATAAATACCATCCGTGTAGCCGAGACCAGGACATACATTAACGCAATGATTTCAGCTTATGACGGTCGATCCTACTAGTTATTAGTTACAGAACACCAGGTGAGCGTTTCACCACGGAGCGTGATTGCTTTCACCGACAGTACTTCCCAGTTGTAGACAGGTAAGTACAACACACACATAATATAATACAATCGTGTACTTGAACCTGGACAGAAAAGCAGAAGAGTTGATAGGTAAGTCAATACGAATTACTTCCCTTCGTCATACCATTGGCCAAGCCAGGATGTTATAGTCGGGGCGCATACTCTGTCGTGTGTCGTGAGTCATGTTATGGGACGGCAGACAAATATAAAACGTAGTGGGCGGGGGGGAGGGGGGGGGGGTATACTAGTATGTGATATGTACCACTACCACCACAAAAAATAATACATGTAGTTTGTCTTGATCCAATACATCTATTTACATGTATGACACTGGTCCGAGATTGAGAACATACCCTTGTCGCCCCCCTCCCCCCCCCCCCAGTTAATAAACGTTAGTATGTCAGAGATGTATATGTCCCATACAATTTGCATCATTTTCACATCCTACATAGACAATGAAACTTAGCAATGGTGGTAATTGGCAGACAGTATACTATGGCAACAGACTGTCATTCCAATACTGGCAGCCCTCCTAGATCCGGCGCAGGATCTAGCTGAGTCGATTGTTTTTGTTTAACGACACCACTAGAGCACATTGATTGATCGGCTACTGGCAGTCAAACATTTGGTAACACTGACAGTGTCTAAGAGAGGAAACCCGCTACACGTTTCCATTACTTGCACGGTATCTTTTATATGCACTTTCTCACAGACAGGAAAGCACATACCACGGCCTTTGACCAGTTGTGGTGCACTGATTGGAACGAGAAAAAACCAATCAGTTGAATGGATCCACCGAGGTGGTTCGATTCTGCAACGCAAGCACCTCAGGAGAGCACTCAATCGACTGAGCTAAATCTCCCCCCCCCCCCCCCCCCCCCCGAGTCGATAAAGCGCTTGCATGAGGTGCTTGCATCCAAGGATCGAATCACCTCAGTAGACACATGCTCTCTTATTGGGTTTCCCCTGTTCCAACCAGTGCACCACGACTGGCATATTAAAGGCCGTGGAATATGCTCTCATGTCTATCGAAAAGTGCATATAAAAGATCCCTTGCATAAATGGAAAAATGTAGATGATCTCCTCTAAGACTGTGCCAGAATTGCCAAATGTTTGACATCCGATGATGAATAAATCAGTGTGCTCTTGTGGTGGCGTTAAACAAAATAACGTGAAAGGGATCTCCGTAGAGTGGCAGCCTTTTTTTCTGACACCCAATAGCCGATGTGTATTTTTGTACTGGGGTGTCGTTAAACATTCATTCATTCATTCCATGGAGTGGCAATCCTCTTTTCTGATACCCAATAGCCGATGTGTATTTTTGTACTGGGGTGTCGTTAAACATTCATTCATTCATTCATTCATTCATTCATTCATTCATTCATTCATTCATTCATTCCATGGAGTGGCAGTCCTCTTTTCTAATATTCAATAGCCGATGTGTATTTTTGTACTGGGGTGTCGTTAACATTCATTCATTCATTCATTCATTCATTCATTCATCCATTCCATGGACTGACAGCCCTCTTTTCTGACACCCAATAGCCGATGTGTATTTTTGTACTGGGGTGTCGTTAAACATTCATTCATTCATTCATTCATTCATTCATTCATTCATCCATTCATTCAGTGACAGCCCTCTTTTCATAGCCACTGGGGTTCCATGGATTCCGTGAGTGGCAGCCCTCTTTTCTGACACCCAATAGCCGATGTGTAATTTTGTACTGGGGTGTCGTTAAACATTCATTCATTCATTTATTCCGTGGAGTGGCAGCCCTCTTTTCCGACACCCAATAGCCGATGTGTATTTTTGTACTGGGGTGTCGTTAAACATTCATTCATTCATTTATTCCGTGGAGTGGCAGCCCTCTTTTCCGACACCCAATAGCCGATGTGTATTTTTGTACTGGGGTGTCGTTAAACATTCATTCATTCATTCAGCCCTCTTTTTTATTCCGTGGAGTGGCAGCCCTCTTTTCTGACACCCAATAGCCGATGTGTATTTTTGTACTGGGGTGTCGTTAAACATTCATTCATTCATTTATTCCGTGGAGTGGCAGCCCTCTTTTCTGACACCTAATAGCCGATGTGTATTTTTGTACTGGGGTGTCGTTAAACATTCATTCATTCATTTATTCCGTGGAGTGGCAGCCCTCTTTTTTGACACCCAATAGCCGATTTGTTATTCATGTCCACTAAATTGAGTCTTCTTAGACCCTACTGCTATTGAAAATGTAGGTTTTACCACCAAACACAGCTTCATACGTTGTTCAAAACTGAAATTATGGCTGAAAAAGTAACATAAATGTCAGTCATTTTAAAATTCAATATGGCTACCTCTTTAAATTTGCCACCACGACTTTTCTTGTTCTTTGGGTCTGTAGATGGTATCCAAATAGGTGTTATCTTCTAATAATGTTTGACCCACATGACACAAACCCCTTGACTACCACTATGCCCACTAATTTCGAGTAAACTAAAGGGACGTAATTCTTCCTGACATGTTTGGTACATAAACTCGGTTATAACTCCTTGCCTATTTAATGGTACTTACGTTGTCATCTAACCAAATTATAATTATGTCTTTGGGGTTTTTTTGGGAAAAATTAATTTTAGTCGTGTCAGTTTTATAATCACCTGTAACTTCGTGAGGACTTTCACATCCTACTATCTCAAATCTTACCAGGAGAAGAGTATTCATTATATTCATGAAAAGTCTGAAATCAATAATAGAAGGGCGGATAGATAAAAAAAAAATGTGCACATCTGGCAGAAAGTATGAAATTTGGTATGCAAGGGTTTTAAGGTATGTTGAATCCAAATATAAAAATGAGTTATATATGCCCTACCAAATGACACCCATAGACGATTATATACTGACATCAATGTGTGCGGTCTGACGCCATATAACCGTAAATAAAATGTGTTGAGTGCTTCGGTAAATAAAACATTTCCTTCCTTCAATGTGTGCGAGGACTCAATCAACATATACAGCATGGGTATAAATAAAAGTTTGTTTTGTTTGACGACACCACTAGAGCACATTAATTTATTAAATCATCCGCTATTGGGTGTCAAACATTTGGTCATTTTGACATAAGAGTCTTAGATAGAAAACCCTCTACATTTTTCCATTAGTAGAAAGGGATCTTTTATACGCACAATCCCACAGACAGGGTAGCACATACCACGACTCACAACACCCCAATGTTAATTTTTAGCCATGTGGAAAAATTAATGTTGCCCTTCCGTGACCACCTATTCAAAAACTAAGCCTCTTTTGTGGCCTTGTTTGCAGGACTATATTGATTGATTGATTAATTAATTAATCATCGACTATTTGTCCACAGCAGCTAGGGATCTATTATTCAGACTGTTTCACAGACATAATATCACAAGGGGCAGGATTTAGCTCAGTCAGTTGAGTGCTCGCTTGAGGTGCTTTTGTCGCAGGATCGATCCAATTCAGTGGATCCATTCAGCTGATTGGGTTTTTTCTTGTTCCACAACTGGTCAAAGGCCGTGGTATGTTCTTTCCTGTCTGTGGGAAAGTGCATATAAAAGATCCCTTGCTGCATTAAGAAAATGTAACGGGTTTCCTCTATTGACTACGAAACAGAATTACCAAATGTTTGACATCCAATAGCCGATGATTAATATATCAATGTTCTCTAGTGGTGTCGTTAAACAAAACAAACTTTACTGTTTCACAGACATGATATCACAACGTCCTTTGATATACTAGTCATGGAGCACTGGTTCCGACACGTAATCCTAGTTTAAATCAAATTATAAAAATGTATAGTCCAGCAACTTTCATTTCATTTAGTTATGTCCGTGCTTATACCCAATTAAGATTCAAGCACGCTGGCCTGAGCTATCTGTGCTGTCTGTCCATGACAGTGGGTTAGTGGTTAGTTGTTAGTGAGACCGGCCTCGGTGGCGCAGTGGTTAAGACATCGGAATACAGGCTGGTAGGTACAGGGTTCGCAGCCCGGTACCGGCTCCATCCCAAAGCGAGTTCTTAAGGGCTCAATGGGTAGGAGTAATCCCACTACACCCTCTTCTCTCTCACTAACCACTAACCAACTAACAACTAACCCACTATCCTGGACAGACAGCCCAGATAGCTGAGGTGTGTACCTAGGACATCGTGATTGAACCTTAATTGGATATAAGCATGAAAATAAGTTGAAATGAAATGAATGTTAGTGAGAGGGAAGTTGGTGAAGTGACTATACACCTACCTATTGCTCAAGGAGTGAAACTCGCTCTGGGTGGGTTCCGCTACCGGAAAACGATTCAGACCCTAGTTTCAGCCCGTGAAAATGGACGCCAAGTTTAGTTACTCTACAAACCTATAACACACATTTGGATAAGGTTATGACAAAGATAAGTTATACTCTGTGATATTTATACGGGAAAATATTGTTCGAAAAATAACTAGAGCTTTTCTCAATAACTATTAATTCTCAGACGAAAGTGTTTTTAGAATTAATAAAAATGCATTTTGGAGTATTATAAAAATTCGGATGCCCAGAACTACTTCAGGTGTTCGAAAATGAACATTCTAAACAATAAAAGTACTTCTACTACGTTGTAGTGTTTAAAAACTAGGGTCTGTCATTCCAAGTAGGATGGTTTAACCACTACACCACCTATGCCAATGTCTAGCAACTCCTATTGCATATCTCACATATGACAAGCGTGGTAGTACTTTGGCGTCGGAAGATACCAGTAACTGGAGGGGACAGAAATGCATTAATAAAGGTAATGTTTTATTTAACGACGCACTTAGCACATTTTATTTATGGCTATATGGCGTCGGACATATGGTTAAGGACTACGCAGATATAGATAAAGATAGCCCAATGTCGCCACTTCATGGGCTACTCTTTTTGATTAGCGGCAAGGGATCTTTTATATGCACCATCCCACAGACAGGATAGCACATACCACGGCCTTTGATATACCAGTTGTGGTGCACTGGCTGGAACGAGAAATAGTTCAATGAGCCCACCGACGGGGATCGATCCCACACCGACCGCGCATCATGCGAGCGCTTTACCACTGGGCTACGTCCCGTCTCACTCCTAGAAATGCATAAATTCGCCGTTCAACTCGGGAAGGAGGCATAATCTTCAGAGTTGAAGGGGGGATGGCCCCGATCTTTTCGACATCGTTCGACGCCGGTGAAGAGACAAAGACAATGACAAGGGCAAGGAAATAATTCAACGTACATGTTCAGAGCCACATATGGCACGCCTGTCGTGGGCGTATGTTTTGGCGTGGGCCACTTCTTCATTCCAAGACGAGAGACGTCTGTGATATTAGGGCCTATGTATAGATACGGTGACGTTCAAACTTTAACTGGTGAGTTAAAAGTAAAAATTTCTGGGGGTTTTTGACACAATTAGAGTACAATGAATAGTTAATCATCTGCTACTGGATTTCAAACATTTGTTAATTCAAAGGAAACATTTTTCCATAAGCAACAGAGAAAGGACCTTTTATATGCATTTTCCAACAGACAGAACATCACATACCACGGCTTTTGATATACCAGTCGTAGTGCACTAGTTATTAACCGGTCAGATGTTATAATTAGGAATACTGATTTCTACTAGAGAGATTGTGCCTTTAATAAAACACGCTTCAGAATTGTTTGACTTTGCTATATTTATAGCCGGCGATATGTTTGATGTATGGGACAAGAAGTGGCCATATTCCCTGTGTAAATACACGTCATACCTATAAACATCGATGAATATGATTAACATGTCTTCTCAATCAACCTGTCACTAGTTTACGTCCACCTGTGACCTGTAATAAAATCCGTATCCAAGTAAATATACGGGAACAGATTTTAATCACACAATTAACTGCACGAAGATTAATATTTTTAGAGCTACGTGACGCACGGAAATATATCTATATCACGATGATCACAGGAGCGATGAACTGACTCATTTTAATTTTTTTAAAGATCTCTCTCTGTGTGTGTGTGTGTGTGTGTGTGTGTGTGTCTCTCTCTCTCTCTCTCTCTCTCTCTCTCTCTCTCTCTCTCTCTCTCTCTCTCTCTCTCTCTCTCTCTCTCTCTGTATATACATCAACCTCCCTTACTTTTCTCCCTCTCTCTTTTTAACTTTCTCTCTTCATCTGCAATTATTTTGTATTTCATCAATTTTTAAAACTTTTATTATTTGTTACTTATATAATATTATATAGAGAATAATACATAAGTGGTCGTTAAATACCATTTATCTTACAACGAGTCGTTTTAAAATGTAGCTAACGGATACGAATGTATTATTCTATTTCTTATATATCCCCAAAACCCAGGTTGTAAGCAAATTTAAACATATTTTTCGACTAAATGTTATTTACAGCCCTTTGACTTGTAGCTAACTTACAAATGATTGTCAGGTTAACTATACGTCATAGTGTAATCGATTTCGATCGCGCTGTTTTTTTCCTTGGATGTATAGCACTTGTGACCTGGTCATCACCTAGGAGCAGCCAGTCGTATGTCTTGAAATTGCTAGCATACGTACATGTGTAAACAAGTGTGTGTTATGAAACATAACGAATGTTGTTCTCACAAACGGGTGTGTACATGGGCGTACATGGGGGGGGGGGGGGGGGGGGGTCGATGGGTTTGACCGACACCCCCCCCCCCCGAAATCGCTTTTTTTTATAATTTAATATATCTGACATTGATATCTGACATTATTATATTTACTAAACATAGAAATATATGCCCAATATCTCTCATTCCCAGTCTGGAGCTCCACGAGGTAAGACGTGTTTGTTTCGCGTGTGCACACTGCACGTGCTTTCGTGAGCTCGACTTGGGGGTCCTTCATTTCGTTGTTTTTGTCGGCGAATTTAAGTTTTGTACTGGGATGTATGCGGTCATTGGAACTGATTGAACGCTGGAACGCTTCTCGTTTCGACAGCCTGCACCACCAGGATGGATTCTTTTTTAGCGAGATTCCTTGCCTCCACGTCATTTCTCCGTCTGACTGTCGACTTGGTTTTTTTCGTGACTCGTATGACGGCCATTCTGCAGAACGCCACGGTTGTTCGCGTTTAGTCTCTACATGTCCGAGCCTGTCCTAGCAGCACTGGAAGATTGACCGCCCCACTCTAAGAAGAAATAGGAAGCGGGGTCGGCCCCTACTACTCTTTTTCTAGACTTTACCTTGCTTTATAGTGATACCATCTCGTATCCTCCGGAGTCGGGCCCGTCCGCACCACTATACCAAACCATGACGACTGGACTATACCCTAGTCTGATACTCTCTCTCGTTCAGACGGATCCGGCTTCTCAAGATCTGTATTTCAGCACAGCACTACACCTTCAACGTCTATCGACTGTCAATCTAGGGGTTTTCTTCACGGGATGCAACCCATCTCGTCACTTTAAGCTGTGCACCCAAACGGCCTTAACGAGGCCACTCGCGTGGACATATCGATCGGACTTTAAACTTTTAGATCTGCGTTCAAAATTTTATGTTGAAATTACTTCTTTATTTTTAAATATGATTAAATAGTCCGATCCTCTCTTCTTTCTCTTCTTTAATTTTGGACTGTCCTTCTAAAATGCTCCAAATTATATAAATATTCGGCCGAGCAGTCAATTCTTTTTATTTTTGGCTTGTAACCTTTTTTTTTTTTTTTTTTATTCTATTAACTTTTTTTACTAATTGCTATTTTCAAATTTCTGCTCATTTTCAACCCCCCCCCCCCCCCCCCCCCCCCCCCCCCCCCCCCCCCCCCCATCCCGAGTCAGGCCACCGATCTTATCGGAGGTCGGACTCGGGATTGGCGTGTTTGAAACCCTAGTGGTATATGGGCACGTTAAACTAGTTATCATCATCACCAATATCTCTGCAATCTATTTTGGAACCCTCCTTTTCACAACTCAACATAAAATATATGCCCAATATCTCTGCAATCTATTTTGGAACCCCCCTTTTCAAAATCCTATGTACGCCCATGATGTAAGAAACGTATTATAAATTGTCCAATTCTTGTTCCATCTAAAGCGATTTTAATATTTAAAAATCTCATTGTTACTGGTGGCAATTTTAATAAGCGCTATTACAATTATATTAAATAGTACAAAGCTGGGGCCCGTTTCACACAAACATCGTAAGTTTACGCCTGTGACTAGCAGGTCATACGTTTACACCGGTCATACGTTTACACGTATTTAGCATCTATTTCACGCAGAAAACTACTTCATTGAAGAAGATGGTGCATTTTAAGGCAAAAGAAAATGAAATATATGTATATTTCAAACTATATAGTTGTACTATTAGCAGGAACTAGAATTGTAGTTTAGTCCTAGATTTACATTTACGTGCGAAACTAGGCTTACGATGGCATTTACATAATGTTCGTAATCGCCAAATATTTAGTTTTGGGATGTAGGCGTGATTTTGGTCTGCGGATTAGCCATAAGAGCTGGGTCTTGTTATCAGAAAGGGCGGTGCGTAGCCCAGTGGTAAAGCACTCGCTTGATACGCGGTCGGACTAGGATCCATCCCCGTCGATGGGCCCATTAGCTCTAGCTAGTGCACCACGACTGGTATAACAAAGGCCGCGGTATGTGCTATCATGCCTGTGGGATGGTGCATATAAAAGATAACTTGCTACTAATGGAAAAATGTACAGGATTTCCTCTCTAAGACTATAATTATATCAAAATTACCAAATGTTTGACATCCAATAGCCAATGATCAATAAAATTAATGTTGTCTAATGGTGTCGTTAAACAAAATAAACTTTTTAAAAAAACCTCTTTTGTTTACAGAAACAGTGGTCGCAATTTGAAAAATATTTTGTTTGAACATTTAAGGACATACTTGACAGTGTATTGTGTGTGGACTTAGTCACTTTATTTAGTCAGTACTCAGATATGTTCAATTACTGTCACTTAAGCATGTTTGTTGCTTTTAAAGCCCCGTTCGCTCGGTACGATTCATAGTAACGACTTTTAAACAGTTTATCCATAATTGAATTTTAGTGTGGATAACGCTTAAATTATCAAAGATTTTAGTTCCATTTTAAAAGAGAAACATAAACAGTAATTAGAAACCATCCCATTTTTACAACTAACAGCAAATTTAAGCCTGTGAGACATTAAAACATAGAATAAACTTGTTAATAAACATACATTTTGACACCCATTAGAAAGAATACCATGTGATATTTATGGTAGCACACGACAATATCCACTATATGTTGGAGATCCATTTAAACACAGTTGATCCATTCACGTAATGAACCTGGGCGGGGCGTAGTCCAGTGGGAAAGCGTCCGCCTGTTGCGCGGTGCGTCTAGGATTGATCCCCGTCTGTGGGCCCATTGGGCTATTTCACATTCCTGTCAGTGCACCACGACTAGTATATCAAAGGCCGTGGTATGTGCTATCCTATATATGGGATAGTGCATATAACAGAGCCCTTGCGGGTTTCCTCGAATAGTCAATATGGCAAAATTAGATGGAGCAACACCATTAGAAGATGACAGCTTATTAGAGGAAGATTTTGTTGTGCTTGTGGTTTGACATCCAATAGCTGATGATTAATAAATCAATGAGATCTAATGGTGTAAACAAAACAAAGTTTAATTTTTTATAGTGATGAACCATAATATGTCAAATCCAAATTATACTGATTACAAGCGAAAGCACCGTAACTAATTAATATTAAACTTCATAACACCATTAGAGTACGGTATATTGATTAAAATAATAAACGGGGGGGGGGGGTATTGTTGTTTGGGTTTTTTTTTTGGGGTTGGGTTGTTGGGGTTTTTTTGGGGGGGGTGGGGTGGGGGGGTCGATATTTCTTAATTCTGACAGTCATTAGAGGAAACCCTCTACATATTCCTCACAAACGTTAATGAATCTTTTGTCGACCACCAAAAACAAAAAAAAAAACACCAAAACCAAAAAAAAAAAACAAAACAACACAAAAAACAAAAAAAAAAAACACAACAACAGAAAAAAAAGAAAAAAAAAAAACAAAAAAAAAAAAAAAAAACAAAAAATACATTTTCCCACAGATTCGGGACCACATTTACCAGTGATATACCAGTCGTAGAGAATTAGTTTGGATAGGAAAACGTCAAATCCCGCCTCTCGTAAAATTTAATAACTTCAGATAGCGTAGAAATTTCATTTTTTGATAAGCATGTTTTTTAATACAACAGTCGAGTCCGTTAGATATGAGTTATACCACAAATCGCGTTGTTTACAAACACATTCCACTTGCTACATCACACAGTCCTCGTTTTGCCCCAATCTAATTGAAATCAGCCCTACTGGTCTAATCAGCGGAGCTAATTGTAATCAGATTGCTTTTCCCCCACCACGTTTTATATTTGTCTGTTGGTGTCGCCCCATAACACGTGTATAATAAGGGGAAAGTAACATTCATAGACAGTGGATGGTGCCCCCCCCCCCCCCCCCCTCCCCGCCACTAGAGCCGGTTCAAGAATCCGCAGGGGCCTGTAGCACAAATAACAGCGGGGCCCTCTTCCCAGTATATATATTTTGCAACCCCCTGGGGGAGAGGGGGGAAATTACCTGGGGAAAATAAATGTACACGTCACCGCGGGGTCCCCATGAAGCGCGGGGTCCGTAGCACGTGCTGCATGTGCTACTAGGATAAACCGGCTCTGCCACCCCTCCCCCCCCCCCCCTCCCCCACCCCAACCTCTCACCCGATGTGGGCGACCACCCAATATAAAATCCTGACTACGCCAGGTATTTAAATATATTTTGTAACAACTCATTGCAAGATAAACAATATCTAACGGTAACTTGTGTCGTATAAAATGTTGTATCGTTAAAGCGCACCTTAAGGAAGAATCTGTAATCAATTTCTATTTACATGACATGCCCCACAGAGAGCGCAACGTGACATATTCAACAGAAGCGACTATCTTTCAATTATTTATTCGTCATGCAATGAATCCACTCGCGTATATCGTGACAAACATTGTCTATATCAATATCGACCCGCTAAATTGCGCTCATATTATTATTAATCAGTCTGTTGTGGTCGGCGTTTTTGTGTTTGGTGTTTACCGTAACTAATGTAAACTTTAAACAGATTAACTAATATAGCACTTATTTACACTCTAAGCACAATAAAGCCCGAACGTGACTCCGGGTAAGGTTCCAGTGAATTGATGACGTAGGTGTATGAAAAACAAAACAAGAAACAAAACAACAACAATAACAAAAACTATAACCTGATTAGAGTTGAACTTTCTAGAAAGTTTAACAAGTGAAGGTTGTTTTAAAAAAAGAAAGAAAAAAGAATCAAAGGAATGAAAGAAGAATTTGCAAATTTGTGTCAAGATCAAAGGAATGAAAGAAGAATTTGCAAATTTGTGTCAAGATATAAATATGGCAGGGTTAGAAGTAGACCGAATATTTCTGTAAATATAAAATAGACAAATCATTAAAAAATTAATATAAAATTTGAAATAGCTTAACAGAGACAGAGAAATTCGGTCTACGGGACACACGAGCTGAAGTATCATTTTGTCAAATTTCGGCATGTATCTGAATGTGTAAAATCAAGAACAAAACACGTATAACTTTTCTTTCTTTTTTAAACTATTTTGCGAATGCTTTTCAAAAACAAAATTATTGTCATCCCCGGCGGGATTCGAACCCGCGACCTCTGGATTAGAAGTCCAGCGCGCTATCCACTGCGCTACGGGGACATACAATTATTTTTCTTTTTGTGGAGTTTCATTGTCAGATGTTACAGGGCTGACTCTTTTATAATAGGGCTGGGACTCTGTTTGTTGTTTAGGGTTGTTGGTTGTTGGTTTTTTTGGGGGTTTTTTTTTGGGGGGGGGGGGGTAACGACACCACTAGGGCACATTGATTTATTAATGTCAAACATTTGGTAATTTTAACATATAGTTTTAGAGAGAAAACCCGCTACATTTGTCCATTAGCAGCAAGGGATGTACTGGCTGGAACGAGAAATAACCACTGCCCACACCTACCGCGCGTCAACTTGGTCAAGCGAGAGCTTTACCACTGGCCTACGTCCCGTCCCTTGATATTAGTTAATATATCCACGTAGAATAGAGGAGGGTTAGGGGAACTATAATAATATATAGCGTACTAGCAATTGTTGTTGTTGCTGTTGTTTTTATTATTTAAAAAAAAGAGAAGGTACAATAACCATATAATATGATAATGATACAATATACATAGTTTTGTCTCTTTCTTTTAAAAACAGCACTCAATGTAAATACAACAGTATTATATGAATATATAATATAAACGACCATAACAAGATGCACATAATACAGTAACAGTGGCTTAATAAGAACTAAACAAAATTATAATTAATACAATTATATATATATATAAAAAATAGATATATGATATATATATATATATATATATAGATGATACAAGATGTACAAGTATATATGTAAGAGTATTATTCAATACATCATATATATAGATATATACTATTAATATATATATTATATAATTTCTCTCTCATATCTCTATCTATCTCTCTCTCTCTCTCACATCTCTTCTCTCTCTCTCTCTCTCTCAAACCCTCTCTCTCTCTCCCCACTCTCTCCTCTCTCTCTTCTGCTCTATCTATCTCTTACTCTCTCCATTTCTCTCTCTTTCTCTCTCCTCATCTCTCTCTCTCTCTCTCTCTCTCTCTCTCTCTCTCTCTCTCTCTCTCTCTCGGCTTCTCGCCTCTCTCTCTATATATATTCTTATAATATATATATTTCTCCTCTCCTCTCCCCTCTTCCTCTCTCTCTCTCTCTCGCTCCTTTTCTTCTCTTTCTCTCTCTCCCCTCTTTCTCTCCTCTCTCTCCTTTTTCTCTCTTTCCCGGATGTTCTTTCCCCCACTCCTATATATCCTATTTCTATCTCCTTTTCCCACTCCAATTCACACTCCTTTTCATCCGACTTTTCCTTCTATGAACCACGTTACTCTAAATATCCCCTGTTCTGTTTTCCTTATTTGTCCTTCCGCTTTTTCTCTTTTACTCTCTTCCATTCTTTTTAGACCTTCGTTTGTCGTAGATCCAATCCCTTTTATGTTTTTAAATGTTCCATGTCCTTTGTTCTTATTCATTTTTCTTTTGTATTGAGGTAATAGGAACCTGATAAGGAATTTATTCACACAATCCAAATACTTCCAATCCTTTTTCCTTTTAACTTGCAATTCCTCTTAAAGTTTGTCTTGCATAAGTTCTCCTTTCTTACCTTGTGCGTGATTGTCACATGCGTTTTCTTTCTTCCCTTTTCAACATTTTCCCTTCCCCCCTTGTTCCTTTGATTAGATCCAAAACACAATGAAGAACTGTAATTAATTATCCCTTTTTCCCTCTTTGCTTTTACCTCTTCTCCTTTACTTGTTAGTAGCCACACTGTTTTTTCCGAACAATGCATCTGATACTTCTTTCTCATATTAGGTCTTTCTGTTTCTTTTTTCCTTGTTTTATCCACATTCCCCCTTTATTCCTTTCTGCCCTTCCCTTCCCCCTGTTTCCTTCCTCCTCCGACCTTTTCCTTTTCTTTCCAAGCGCGCTATCCCCCCCCGCTACGGCCCCCTTGATAATCTCAATGCTTTTGCCTCTTCCCTCCTTCTCTCCCTCAACGTCTTTTTCTCCTTCTTACTTCTCTACCTCTTCCCCCCCGATTGGTGAGAACACCCTTTGCGTTGTTTTGTTACTTTCCCCTGGTTTCTCAACACAACTCCATAATATCTAATTCTCGCTTTAATCCTCTTTTCTTCCCGTAGCTAGGATTTTTTGTTTGGGGGGGGGGGGGGTTCTGGGGGCAACTGATTATTTCTTTTTCTAAAACTCCTTTTTCTTTAACTTTCTTTTAATGGGTTTTCGAATCCTTTTCCCCCCCCCCTGCTTTCTACGGCCCTTTAATGGTGTTTCCTTTTTTTCGGTGGCTTCCGTCTTTTCCCATCGGTCTACAGGCCTGTAGGTTTACTTTTCTTTCCCCCGTCGAGGCCTGGATTCTTTTCCTCGAGATACCGAACCTCTTTTTTCCTTGAGTTTTTCTTTTCCGTAAACAAGGCTCATTGTTAGGTTTCTTCTTTTTGCACCGTACCAGTGATTCCATACTGGTTCACTTTTTCCTGTTTTGTGCTATCCTGCCTGTCCTTTCGCAAATAAAAGATCCCTTGAATGCCTGCGTCTCTCTCCCCTAGCCTCTTGTTTATGACAGCTTTTTCTCTCCTCTCAAAACAGTGTCTTTCCCCCATATTGTTTGACGCCAATCCTTTCTTTAAGATAAAAAATCTTCTGTGCTTCTAGCGGCGTCTTTTCCTTTTTAAAACCTTCCTTTCTTTCCTTTAATGTCCTCATCCTTTTCTTTCTGTTTCTCTCCCCTAGCCTTTGTCTTTCTGTATCATTCTTTCTCTCCTCCTCTCTCTCTCTCTCTCTCCTCTCTCTCTCTCTCTCCCTTCTTCCTCTCTTCTCTCTCTCCTCCCTTTCTTTATTTTTTATATATATACTATAATTTCACTTCTCCTCACCTTCCCTCTCTCTCTCATCTCTCTCTCTTTCTCTCTTTCTCTCTCCTCTCTGCTCTCTCTCTCTCTCTCTCTCGCTCAGCCTCCTCCCTCTTTCTCCGTAGTCCCTGCCATTCTTTCCTTATATCCTATATATATCTAACATCTCAGACCATTCAAAATTCACTTTTCATGTTCATCCGACTTTTCCTTTCTATGAACGACGTACATAAATTTTTGCATCTAAAGGAATATTTGTCTCGCTTTTAGTTATATTTCAATTAATTGACCTTCGTTTGTCCCGTATCATCTTGTTACTTACTGTTTTTTAAAATGTGACTTGTCCTTTGTATTATGCATTTTACAGATTGTCCTCACTATCCCCTATCCATATCGGCCTTATTCCACTTTATTCTCCTCCTTTTACATCCAATGTATCTCCAGTTAACTCTCCCTCTTTTAAAGTTTGTTTGCTGAGTGTTGAAAATTACCTCATGCGTGATTTTTCTCAAAGCGTTGAACAATTTCTCATTAATTTCCCCTTGTCCTTTGATTATTTCCTCACTGTCAATTGAAGACTTCTCATTAATTATCCTTTTTACCCTTCTCCTTGCTTTCCTCCTGATATTACTTTCGTAGCCAACACCTCTTTAATAGAACGATGCTTTTATGATCTTTTGAAATATCTTACTGAATTGAATGTTTGTTTCCCTTTTCCTTTAAAAGTTTCAGCCTCTCATCTCCCCGGCGGATTTATCGAACCCGCGACCTTCTGGATTAGAAGTTCCCCCCCAGCGCGCTTTCCACTGCGCTACGGGGACTTTATAATCCCCTGCTTTTTTGCGAGATTCATTGTTATAACCACGCTTTTTCCTTCTCCCTTTCTTACACACCCGTTGGTGAGAACCCCTTGGTTGTTTTGGTTTCCACCATTACCCCTTTCTCTTTCCTTCTCCCTTTCTAATACACTTCCGTAGCTCCTTTCTTTTGTTTGTTGGGGGGGGGGTCGGGGGGGCATCCCCTTAGTTATAGTCTAAAACTCCTTTTTCTTTAAACTTTTCCTCCCATTGTCCCCTTCCCCCTTTTCTCCTCCCTACCCCCTGTTAATTGTTCTCCTCTCACTTCCCTGTCCTTTCTGCCTGCTTTCACCCTCCATGTTTGGTGAGGGGGACCACCTGGGCCATCATAAAAATCAGGGTGGACATTCTGATCCTGGCAATAAGTGAGAAATTTGACCTCATGTACAAAATTAACATGGTGAAAAAGTGACCAAAAATTAGGGGTAGGGGGACTTAAATTTGACATATCTTGGTGAGATATCAATATATAATAGCATTTTACACACCAAAATGAAGCTTGCAGTTTCCCCATAAAATGAAAGAAATGTTTTAGACTGGATCATTTTCAAGGTCAACAGACGTTATGAGGGTGTCGCCTTTAAATTACGACACCCCCCCCCCCCCAAAAAAAAAAAAAAAAAAAAAAAAAAAAAAAAAAAAAAAAAAAAAATAATAATAATAATAATAATAATAATAATACTTTTTTTGTAATAGTCCTTAAAAAGGTCAGAATAAAGATAGGCATTGTTTATTTAGCTTTTCTACAAGAAGACATAGGGGCCTACTAGGTAAGTTTTTAAAATCATAAACTTTGATAAAGGTAACATACTAACTACTTAGATGACATATGAACTTTTGACAAAATTAGATTACACGATTTTTTGTAAGAAGTCAAAAACTTCACAGAACTTGCAACAATAATGTTCCATTTGGTTTGATATATTTGCAAAATAATAACAACCAAAGAGATACATAACAATACAATTTTTTAAATATATATTCTATATTTTCTATATTCAATAATAAAAGTATAGATCCACATAATTGGCAGACTTGTTCTACTTCCTTTTTAGGCATATAGGCCTACTTGATGGTATGTATAGTAAAACAGACTAAATATATTCATCAATGTAAATAAAGTTATTATACCTAGTACAGCAATTAACAGCATTACCACACACATATACATAAAATAGCATTAGTCCCAAGTATGTTTGACACTTTATTACTATTCTGTAGGTGTGAGTCAAACTGTACTACAATATTTGCTAATAAGGTGGGGGTTGATGATTGTTGGTGTGTGTGTGTGTGTGTGTGTGTGTGTGTGTGTGTGTGTGTGTGTGTGGAAAGGAAGGAAGGAAATGTTTTATTTACCGACACACTCAACACATTATATTTTACGGTTATATGTCGTCGGACATATGGTTATGGACCACACAGATACTGAGAGAGGAAACCCGATGTCGCCACTTCATGTCATGTGCTACTCTTTTCGATTAGCAGCAAGGGATATTTTATATGCTCTAACCCACAGACAGGATAACACATACCACGGCCTTTGATATACCAGTCGTGGTGCACTGGCTGGAGTGTGTGGAGATGTCGTACTTGACAACATTTTATATTCTTCTTCTTTACTTTCCTTAATCAATGTTGATTTAAACAAAACTAAAAACACAATATATTTGTGTTTAATTAGACCAGGTAATGTGTAGGCCTAGCCCATGTATCAGGTGCGTGTTCAGGATAAGTTGTTGGAGGTTCCATAATCACCACCACCCCCACTCCCGAAGCTGAGCTTGAGGTGTTTAGAAAAACCCAGTATTTAACAGTATAATGTCTGTTAAAGTACTTTTTATATAATGTGGGTGTCCTTTTCAAACATTCCCTCTTCCTGATTTCTGAAACATTGCACCCCTCTCTAGAAAAACCCTGCCCCGCCCACGGCCAATATTAATATAATCATGGTCTTGTTTTTGTTTGGCACAATTAAAAGCATATGTCATTGTGGTTTACTAATTCTTTAAGCAACTGATCCATATTTCCACACTGATTCAGTGACTGAATAAACAAGACCGTCATAAGCGTGTTTGTTTATTGTTGTTCTTGGATACAGTGATCAAGTGCAAAGGAAAGGGTGTGGAATTGGGGCAAATCAGAAATGGGAGAAATTATTATTGAATTAATAGAGATGTAGTTACTATTTCGTATCATGGAATATCCTGACTCGGGAAATGCATGCCTTCAATTACTTGTATTAACAATGACAAGACAACTAACGTCATAAATAGCGTGTATACGTTTACATATATTGATAAAATAAAACAAATAGGTCACGTTCAAAGATATACTACTTTCTAAACAACTATTGTTATACTTTAAAATCAGACTTGCACGAGTGGTAGCTTTTATATGTGCGATGTATGTTGTTAAAGGGAGAATAAACTAAAACATGAGCCTTATGTGTTGGAAAGATGCATACCCGGACCACCAACACATACTGACACTTTAACAAATAAAAAACGCGTAATTGTAGTGTTAATTTTAAAAAAACGTGATTATTCCTGCTATCTGGGGGAAGCCATTTTCGTTTCTTTTCGAAGCGTCCGGTACTCTAGCTTGGGGCGAAGTGACGTCAGCTCCTGACCACCTCCTGTATGCACAGTAATTTACGACAAGGCGCTTCTCTTTGATCAATGTACACTATTAGGCCTATTGGTATGCTACGTTGGAGCAAAAACCACAACCCACGATACCCAAGTGAGAATTTTCTTTTCTTTGGGACTACGTAATTGGTCAGTTCTGTGATTTTAGATGGGAAAGTCTACTTAATCAATAGTTTTACAGAAATGTGTACAGTAATAAACCATGTGCATTACCATTTTAAGGGCGACAGGTAATATTACACAACACCAGTATGTATTTTTGTATCTAGACTGCATCAATTAATTGGCTCGTTTGGTTACCAATCAAAGACACACTTGCCAATCAGAAATCACAGGTAGAGGCAACTAACAGAATAGACATATTAACTAAGAAATCACACCGTGTATTATTTCGGTACGTAGGTTCATGCATGGACAAAACATGGTATAATTATTTCGACTTGTTGTGTAACCACTTTGACATTAATGGTTTATTTTGTATTGAAAAATAATATATATTTATTGCTGGCTTACTGAGATGTATATTATTACAGAACACTGCAATGCATGACTATTTTATAATCCCTCAAAAAACAGGTAGATTTGTTTCTCTAGTTCTAAGACTCATTCCTGACGTTACACGTTAGTTTTACGTAATCACCGACTTGCCAGAGGGCGTATTGACTGGTATGGAACAAAATGGCTACTCCCGTTATATATAATAGCCGTCACATATAACCATTTTATTAATTATATATAATAATACACTTGCTGATATTAAGCAATAATGTGCATTATATATCGTTGAATATGCATACCAGTCCAAAAGCCTTGCTTAAGGATTCCTTTAATATGTGCGCGCCCGCATGTTTAGTTTTATTGTTGTTTGTGTTGTTGTTGTTGTTTTCAGTGGGGTTTTTTGTTTGTTTGTTGTTGTTGTTGTTGTTTTAACAATGGATATTATAATACACGTGTAGATAACATACTGCACATACATGGACGGGAGGGATGTAGCCCAGCGGTAAAGCGCTTGCTTGGTGCACGGTCAGTCTAGGATATATCCCCTTGGGGGGGGGGGGGGGGGGTCCATTGGCCTATTTCTCGTTCTAGCCAGTGCACCATGACTAGTATATCAAAGGTCGTGGTATGTATTATCCTGTCTGTGGGATGATGCATATAAAATATCCCTTACTAATGGAAAAATGTAGCGGGTTTCCTCCGTCTAGTATAATTATGTCAAAATTACCAAATGTTTGACATCAAATAGCGAATGATTAATTAATCAATGTGTTCTAGTGGTGTCATTTCATTTCCACTTATTTTCGTGCTTATATCCAATTAAGGTTCAAGCACGCTGTCCTGGGCACACAGCTCAGCTATCCGGGCTGTCTGTCCAGGACAGTGGGTTAGTTGGTTAGTGGTTAGTGAGAGAGAAGAGGGTGTAGTGGCCATACACCTACCCATTGAGCCCTTAAGAACTCGCTCTGGGTTGGAGCCGGTATCGGGCTGCGAACCCTGTACCTACCAGCCTGTAGTTCGATGGCTTAACCACTACGCCACCGAGGCCGGTCTAGTGGTGTCGTTAAATAAAAACACACACATGCTGGCGTGACTTCATTATTGATTTAAACATTATTTTATTATACTATGTACATTACAGTGTGATTGATCAATGGTCAACATGTCTCGTCATTTTGCAGTAAACTTGTATAAAAGACCTGCATATAGATGCTAAAACAAAAAAGGAAGACGAGAGAAATAGAGAGAAGGGATTAACAATATATGAATAAATATATATATATATATATATATATATATATATTAAAAAACATAGGAGGGGGGAGTAGCTTCAGCCCATTAAAATGCACACTAAATTTAGTTAATCTACAAACTGTAACACATTTGGGTAAAGTTACAATTGAGTGAAACATGAGTCTGTGACTTTGAAATGGTAAAATACCCTCTAAAAATAGACTAAAACTCGACTCCATAATTGTTACTTATCAGACACACGTGCGTTTTTAAAAATATGAGAAATGCCTTTTGTGATATTAAAATCACCAGCATGACCAAAAACACTCTGAATGTGCGTAAATGGATAATCTAAACAATAAAATCTAAGTAAAGTATAATTTCAGTTGTCAAAAACGGCTTTAATAGTTAAAACTATGCCTTAGTGTTTAAAAACTAGAGTATATCCCTTTAATTTGAAACGTTTGAGTAACAGACGTTTACAAGTTGAATCATGTTTGGCGTAGGGATAGCAGTAGCAAAATGTTGTCACGTGTGCGCATGTCAGGTCTCGCATGCCAGTGGGTTTAGTCCTTCTGCATCATTCATAACCAAATCATCATGTCGATATGTCTGTAGGCCACATCGTGGTAATATGTATTGCTATCGTAATCTTAATAGGATGGCTCTTCGAATGGTGTGTTCACTTTATGGCCCTCATATATGGGTAAGTTTGGACATTTTAAAAATAAAATAACATTTTCCGTACATGATCATGATGATGAAGATATGAGGGGGTGTGGCATTCTGATCTGTCAGTGTCAAACGGGAGCTACATTGTTACAGACAATAATGAGACATTATAAAACGATTCATGTGAAATATGGCAGTGTACGGTTCTTGTCTGTACATGGTTTACTAAACAGGGCGGCAATATAGTTATTAACTTATCTGGCGATTTTGTTTATTTATTTGATAGAACAGTAATTATTTGGCTTTGGCGTTATCGATACTCCCTTGATTTTGTAAACAATTCGAATCAAAAAAATATCGGATTCGGAATCAGTATCAGAATTTGTTCATTTGACAGTGTAGTACCCTTAAATTATGTGTCAACGGAAATGTTATAGACAAAAACAAGATATCAAATTATTTTCACTGATAACTTTACTTACATTACCTGGGTAAACATAATTGGAAACTGAATAAAAAAATAAAAAAAACTTTTTTTAAATTTTTTTCAGGGGGGAGGGGCGTTCAGAGACATCATTAAAATTTTCATACAGAATATTCAAATATCATTTATTTAGTTACATTTTATTATATGGTGGATCAGAAATATTCTTAGTGACTTACTGAATTCAGTATGTCTTAGCCAAATAAAATGCAACAAAAGCTTTTATTACTGTAGGGTAAATTAACCAGTTCCCTAATTATTATTCTGGCAAGCTTGTCAAAGTTATGAATGGTTTTTCAAAATTCAATTTCAAATCATACTTGTCATCTGACAACCTACCTGTAGACCCTGTATGCTTGTATGTCATGTCAGTGTTTCTGCCAGAAAGAAATCTTTGGGTATGGAGCTATGGAATTGAATGCAACCACAGTCAAAAGGGGGTATGGGAGGCCTTCCCCAGAAGGAAAATGGGTTAGATTTAGGGTTAGGGTTAAGAAAAGCATACAATAATAATAAAGAGTCATTAATTTTGTCAAAAGGGTAACTTAAAAAAAAAAAATCTGCAAAACATCTGGGTATGGCACCATACCTATTTTACCCTCTGTCAGAAACCCTGTATGTTCATACATGTATATACATGTAGTATATAAACACACGTGCATGTACATTGTGTATAATGTCGATATAAATAATACATGTATGTACATGTATTCAAATGTTTCCCCAGGATTAGGTTTACAAGGATAACAAGAATTTAAAGGCTACAAAGTGAGCATAACACACCATCACACATCCACAGACACAAAATTAATTTTCAGACAATATTTGATGATTAACAACTTAAACATTTCAATGTGTACATACATACGTGTACATGTATGCATTAATGGATCTATCGTTGCTAGTAGTCAGATGAGTATTTGTGTGATGGCATCAGATTCTCTCTCTAACATTCCAGATTACAAACATGCATTAGAATAAGACAAGAATGGTCATTCCGATTAGCAAGAGCAGGGCTAGATCTGGGTGAGCAAAACATTTTGCCTAATTGTCTAATAAACTTCAAAAATTGCAGAAATAAACTTTTATTTTCAAAAAAATGTCAATTATCACATGAATTTTTTTTGCAAAATTAAAATAAAATTCGCCAACTGCTTTCAAAATTCACAACTGGCGAATTTGGCGAGTGCCAGAGCTAGCCCTGCAAGAGTCACTGGCGTAGGAAGCAGGGGAGGGGGCAGGTGTCCCCCCCCCCCCCACGTTTCAGCTAGTTTGCTTCATATTTGATTTATAATAGTGTAAAAGTGTGTAAATATAAAAGGGTGCTCCCCCCTCCCACACTTTTTGGCACCTTCCTACGCCACTGAGAGTTTACCACATGTTAAGTATGGTACAGTTAGAACAGTGATATGAAAGAAGAACAATGTATCAGTGGGTCTATGAAGGGTTATAAAATTTAATACTTATTTTGATGCCTTATAAATCACAATTATCTTACTTGTCACATTTAAAGCCGCAGACTAGGTTTTTTCCCAGCTATTTCAACTCTCTTTTTTTTTTTTTTACCATTAACTTGCAAATGTCTTAAAATAATAGCTAAATTATCCATTTTGACAAATCCAGTGTGTTTTTGGTTGTCCAGGTTTTTGTAGTTGTTGAAAATACATTTTACATAAAATAAAAGGGTATGTAGGCCTACCGGGTACATGTACTTCTGGAACTAAGGTCAACAACTTGACAATGTGCAGAAGTGTTATAAACTAAATTCCTTTCTGTTGCAGAAAATGGAACCTTCACCACATGAACGAGCCCTTGTCACCTGAAGACATTGTAGGGGTCAGCATCATTAAACCACTGACGGGTGTTGATCCAAACCTGAAAATCAATCTCGAAACTTTCTTTACAATGAAATATCCTTTGGTAAGTTTGACATATCATTAAATTAAATATATACCATTATTATATATTAAACAGAAATGTTCTTTGCAACTTGTCAAGACAAGGTAGTTTTCAACATTGTTTAGGTATTCTAATTTAGTAATTATCTAAATTTGATATAATAGATACGTGTGTACATACATACATGTACATACATACATGATGAAGATACCCTAGGACTCAACCTGAACAGGTATTTTGTTTTGCTCAGTTTTCAGAAAGGTTTATTTTCAAACATTTTATTTTATTTAGTAGTTAGTAGTTTAAATTGTCATTCCCCCTGCATATCAAAGTTGAATTTTATGAATTTTGTTCAATATTAATTTGCCGAAAGGGCTAACTGAAAAATCGCATGCCATCATTTTTGCTAGGCCTGCATTATACCTCAGAGAATAAATGTGTCAATCTGTCAAGCTGTTCAGATTATATAACTATATAAGTAATTGAGACACCTTGACCTTTGACACACCATTAAAAGATAGATCAAATAATATGTCAAATATATAGATTTATTGAAAGAGGTTTAATTATGTTACTATTGTAATTGAAACTTGAATTTGACAAAAGATTTTTCATCCTAATTTTCCAAACTGCTAATAATTGTTGGGGTCCAACTTAAACCCTAATTATTTATGTATACTACTCAAAAGAATTTAAGGGTCAAACGATATTTTCGACATTATTTTCTGAATGTCAATTATATTAGCTAGACCATAATGTCACGCATGGTATTGTTCCATTTTGACGAAAGTGGGTCTAAGCAACCCATAAATTAATTAAAATCCACTGTCATTGACACTGTCGACTAGTTCTAATGGCGAAAACATGCTTACATTTGTACGTAAATTAGGGCGAAAGCGAAAGGTCTGCTAAGTGCCCATAACTTGCTTTTTCACAAAGCGCTTCATTTGCACGCTTTGCACGTGTATTCCATGTTCCCAATGCTGAATTTCCGTATAATTGGAGCTTGCGTTCGTGTACGGTGCACACTCCAAATTCGACAATGGTACGACTTCAACTGACTATCGAAGATCGAGGAACGGCTATTGCTTGGCTTCAGGATGGCAGTACGCAAAGAAATGTTGCTCTGAGACTTGGTGTCAGTCAGAGTGTCGTTGGCGACTGTGGCAACGGTACCAAGCAACGAATTCTGTTCGAAATCGTCCACGTTCGGGAAGACCCCGAAGCACTACAAATAGAGAGGACCGCTACATCACCAATATGGCTCTACGCCAACGCACAACCACTGCACGCCGATTACGTGACAATCTGCGGACTGCGACTGGAACTCGAGTGTCTGATCAAACCATACTCAATCGTCTGAGAGCCTATAATCTACGCTGCCGTCGCCAGGCTGTTCGACCACCACTCCTACCACGTCACAGAACGGCCAGACGTCACTGGTGCACGCTTCATCTGCGGTGGCAACGTGTTCAGTGGGGTCGAGTGATGTTCACTGATGAGTCCAGGTTTAGTCTCCAGTTCAACGACGGTCGGGTTCGTGTCTACAGACGTCCTGGGGAGCGCTTCGCTGACGTTAACGTTAGACAAGTCACCGGTTCGGTGGTGACAGCGTCATGGTGTGGGGCGGCATCTCTATCCACCACAGGACCCCCCTCTATGTGGTGGATGGCAATCTGAATGGAATCCGCTATCTGAATGAGATTATCCGGCCGTTGGTTCTCCCAGGCCTTCAGCAGATTGGCGGCGGGGTAGTTCTGCAGGATGACAATGCCAGACCCCACCGCGCCAGGGTGGTAACGGACTTTCTCAGACAACAAGGTATCGCCAGGATGGATTGGCCAGCATATTCGCGTGACTTGGCCCCAATAGAGCACGCCTGGGACGAATTAGGCAGGAGTGTTCGGGATAACCATGCCCCTCCGGCCAACCTTCATGATCTGGGTCAACTTCTTATGGCAGAGTGGCAGGCCATTCCCCAAGAGTTCTTCAGACGTCTGATCAACAGCATGAGGCACGATGTGTCGAGTGTATTCGCGCCAGGGGTGGATTCACACACTATTAAACGAATGTTCTAATGTGTAAAATCCATGTTTGACAACCTTCAACTTTGACAGCATGTCATGTGACGTTTATTTGTGTTTTTTTGTAAATATGGAACAATAAATAAAAAATTTGGTGTAGTTTACATCATCAATCTAATACACTCTGAAACTTATTTGGTTATAAATTTTTGACCCTTAAATTCTTTTGAGTAGTATATTTATTTTTAAAAAATTAAAAAATATTTTTTTTTTTTTTTTTTTAATTATTATTATTATTGTTATTATAATTGACTAGTTAATACAATGTACTGAATTATCTATGCTGGTTGTATTTTGGAAATAAAATACATTGTTATAAAACTGAGTCACATGTTTGGTTCAAGAGGAAAATACACATTCATTTTTTGGGGGGATTTTATTGGAGGTTTATTGTGCATAAATATATTTGGTTGGGGGAGGGAAGAAAAAAAAGGAAGTTAAGGTTTTAGACCTCAGATAAAAATGTGTTGTTTTTTAATTTAATAATATAATTTAGTTTTAACTAACACTTGTCTGTACATGTGTAATACTTGTTCAATGCTATATGTGTACATCACTGGTGAATGTTTTTTTTAATTTATTTTTCAGTATGAACTACTATTTTCAGTAGAAAATGATAACGATCCAGCCATTTTAGTTGTCAAAAGTCTAATTGAAAGCTATCCAAACGTAGATGCCAAACTATTTATAGGTAAGTACATGTGTATACTGTTAATGAGTATATTGCTTTTGATCTGAATAAACTATAGGGTTTTAATTATTTTACTTCAAATAATTTAAGTATCTAAAGTTGAATACAATATTAATGTTTTTATTTTTCCAACAAATGTATTTTGGTTTTAATTTTTAAAGTTAACATAAATTAAATGTCCATTTTCATGTGAATTAGTTATTACTTATACTTTCCCAAACTCTGTCTGCCATAATATATACAATATATGTGGGTATCCAGGCGTAACTTTGATATTAGACATATGGGTCTACCAGAGGATAGATAGATAGATAATATTTAGCATTCTCATATGCCACTAAGGCTTCAAGCATGTCTATCCCGGGGCCGAGCTCTGGAAAGCCAGGGCTCCGCTCCAGGACACTCTACCAGAGGGAATCAATTATTATATGTTCTGTCACACGTCCAGCGAGCATTGAAGCGTTCGCTTGAGTTGAAGGATTGAAGCACCTCGGTAGACTTATTCTATAAATGATTTTTTTTTTTTTTTACTCCATCCCAGTCAGTGCCCCATAACTGGTATTTCAGCTTGCTCTGAATGTGCATGTTTAAACTCTATGACCTGACCTGACCTGACCTGACCTGCTACTGAAAAAATGTAGCAGGTTTTCTCTGAAGAGTACATACATGTATGTACATGTCACAATTAACAAACGTCTGCCATCCAGTAGCCAAGGATTAATTAATCAGTGTGCTGTAGAGATGTGGTTAAACTTTAAACTTTAAACTTGTACGTGTAAGCTTACCATAAAAAATATATACACAAAATGTGTACATGTAGGAAAGAAAGAAATGTTTTATTTAATGATGCACTCAACACATTTTATTTACGGTTATATGGTGTCAGACATATGATTAAGGACCACACAGATATTGAGAGAGGAAACCCGCTGTCGCCACTTCATGGGCTACTCTTTTCGATTGGCAGCAAGGGATCTTTTATATGCACCATCCCACAGACAGGATAGTACATACCACAGCCTTTGTTACACCAGTTGTGGAGCACTGGCTGGAACGAGAAATAGCCCAATGGGTCCACCGACGGGGATTGATCCTGGACCAACCGTGCATTAAGCGAACACTGTACCACTGGGCTACGTCCCACCCCTGTACATGTAGGAATACAATGACTAACAGAGCAATCAAATAAATATTTTCTTTTTAAGATTTAAATCTGATTCTCATAAAAGAAAACTACAAAGTCCAATCACATGCATAAAAACAAGCATCAAATCTGACATCCCAATATTCTGGCAACGTTTATCAAAAAAATAAATTTCCATATGATCCCTTTCTTTTAAAACTGCTCTTGCCATTTTACTGGTTAAAATTATGAAAAGTCTGCTCTTAGAAAAAACTTATTGACTAATTTTCAGTTTGTCTTTTTATATTTTAGGCAGTCGTTATGTGGGACCAAATGGAAAGATTAACAACATGATTAAGCCTTATGAAGCGTCCAAGCATGACATAGTTCTCGTATCTGACAGTTCTATCAAGAGTAAGTGTTGAATCGTGTTTATTAACAGGGTTTGGAAATTATTCGGTCATTTCGAAACACAATTTGAGATAATGATACACTATGTAAGCTGAATTTTAGCTGCCATATATGAAATAATGAATTAAAGTTGAATATTTGTTGAATATATTTCATAATAAATGCACCAAAAAGGCTAAATCAAGAATTAGTACATGTATTTTGAGCCTTATCTTGTATTTTATTTGGTTATAACAGACTCTGACAACTTGTAAATTTTATGCATGTGAATATACATTGTATATCATTGATTTTATTTCTATTTACAAAGGTTTTAAGTCACTAACATATCTCCATTCCCAGTATATGCATGTATACAGATTTGTAGACTAAAGTTTGTTTAATTGGATAAATGTGATGTAGAACTTATTACCGTTATTAAAAATTTAATTGAATGATCAATTGATATCTGAATGTGTGTCTGATTGTTTGATTTATTTATTTCAGTGAAGGAAAACACACTGATGCAGATGATGACATGTTTGAAACCTGACGTGGGAATGGTACTACAGATGCCCTTTTGTGAAAACAGAAAAGGATTTGCTTCTATTTATGAAAAGGTAGCTTTATTGAAAATAACATAACATAGTCCAACTTCAAAAGAATATTATTAGTTGTCATTTAACTTATTCAACAGGGGTAAAAATGCTTGGGTTTGGCCATAATTTCTTTTTCTTTTTTTTTCATAATTTTTTTTTCTCAAGATAATAATGAAGTACCGTAAATAAAATTCCTTCTGATTCTGATTGTATAGCTGAAACAGTGTATTTCATTATTGCAAAATTTAAAACATGTTTTTATTCAGCATCACATTAGGAATTGCCATACTTACAAAATGTAGCAGTGATGTAGAACTAAATGATGTAAATGTTTTCCACTAATTTGGTAGATTTGCCCTTGTAGATAATTCACTTTGGCCATCTCAATTAACAGCCCACTGTATAAATGACACATCTTCCATTCAAGTGGGGTAGAACGTGGCACTGTGGTAAAGCCCATACAGGTCTGCTGCACTGTTATTCTAGGATTCATCCTGTTGGTTGGCGTATTGGGCTATTTCACGTTCCAGCCAGTGCTTCACAGCTGGCCATAGTATATACTATCTTGTCTGTAGGATGGTGCATATAAAAGATCTCTTGCTTCTAATAAAAAAGAGTAGCCTATGTAGTAGCAGCAGCAGGTTTCCTCTCTAATTATGTCTGTGGTTCTTAGCTATATAACTAGTTAAAATGTGTTGAGTTAGTTGTTAAATAAAAATAAAAAATAAAAAATCTTTATTCTTTTCATTGATTTTATCTCTATTTGTTATGTAAATTTGTTGGGTGATTTTAATGGACATGTTTGACTCTACTTGCATCCTTTGTTACAGGTTTACTTTGGAACAATGCAAGCACGGAATTGTCTATCTGCCAACCTTGTGGGAATTAACTGTTCTACAGGAATGTCATGTCTCATGAGAAAGGATATTTTAGACCAAGCTGGTGGAATGGCAACTTTTGGAAAATATCTGGCAGAGGATTACTTTTTTGCAGAAGTTTTTAGAAAAAAGTAAGCATGTTATGTGTCAGCATTATAGACTTTAATGGGTTCTTTGATTGTGTTGTTTACCTTCCCAACCAATGACTGGTATATCACAGGTCAGGGTATGTACTGTCCTGTCTGTGGAAAGTACATATAAAAGATCCCTTGCTGCTAATGGAAAAACATAACAGGTTTCCTCTAAGACAATGTGTCAAAAATTACCCAATGTTTGACATCCAATAACCAATAATTCATAAATCAATGTGCTCTAGTGGTGTTGTACATTGAATTTGTTTATAGTCTTTGCTTACAGAGCTAGAGATGAGATAACTACGTAGGCGTAAACTTAAATGTGTCTATGATGTCCAATTTTATTAAAGTTGAATAACATTACTATGGCGTTAGAGTTTTGACATTGGAGTTCGAGCCAGGAATTCATCTACAAAATAGCTTTTCCTACAATTCATGCATAAAATTGAAATACCATTTGGATATTTGTAACATTTTGTTTCTTGCTGGTGTTTTTCAGTAATTACAGAGTAGTGCTATGTGCACTTCCAGCCTTGCAGAATTCTGGATCAGCTAATATAAAAGATTTCAACCAGAGACTTGTAAGGTTAGTTTAGTACTGCAGCGTCATTTTATATTTATTACATTTTTTTTTTGTTGGGGATTTTATTTCTTTAAAAAAAAAAAATTCTTTTAAAAAAAATTTTTTTTTAATTACTTTTTTTCTGTTATTTTTAAAATTATTTATTTAATTACTCACATATTTAAAATGTTTCTAACTTATATTCTCAATAATTATTTGTGTAGGTGGTGTAAGCTGCGGTTTGCGATGCTGCCTCACTTGATGTTTCTGGAGCCGATATCCGAGTGTATAATCATGGGCGTATGTGCGGCATTGGCGTTCCAGTATCTCTTCGACTTCAGCCCCCTCGCCTTCTTCCTCCTTCACGTGCTCGTCTGGTTTCTGCTCGACTATTTACTCATCTCGATGTGTGAGGTACGTTCCCTTAGGTCGCCAAAACTTTGTTTATTTTCTGCAGTCTGGCTAAATTGCTCAAATCACCTTCAAACTTTGGATGAGCACTCACATTTTTTTTTGGCCTTTAATTTTGACCAGACATGTCATTCTCAACTTGAATGAATATATGTTTTCCAAATTCCACCCACCTCAAACTTACACCCTGCCCCCTTCCCCTCCTATCCTGGAATTAGTCACTGGCGATGTCCGAGATTAAGTCCGGGATGGGCATGCCTGAACCTCTTTTGGATATGGGCACGTAAAAAGAGTTCCCATACCTTAGGTCATGTAGGTGGAGAATGTATCATTGAAAAGCACAAGTCTGTTTGTTGACAGTATTATTGAACTCGATACAACATACAACTGGACAAAAGATGATTTCAGCTTATACACAAGGCCGATGATTTTGTACTAGATATTTAGGATCAAACTAAGACGTCAGCTAATACACGGCAATATACGGTAGGCAATATCTACTAAAAAGCATCAATGGATCTTTTATATGTAGGACATTTTACCACTGCCTTGATGTACCATATGCATAGCACTGGTTGGGATGGGGAAACCTAAAATCCATTGAGGCGACCAGTCTTATTTGTTATAAAAAAAGGCCAAAATTGTTTGTGTGTTCGTCTCTTAACACTTGGCCATAGAAATTAGAATATTTCATATGAGCCAAAGTAATTTTTAATCATATGGGTAATAAGTTGAATTATCAGATGATTTAGTAATACACCTATAGTAGATGGTCTGTTCTTTACCATAATTAAGTCTCTGTGACATTAAGAGCAGTGTCTATGAAATTCATTTCCCTTAGTGGAACCTTCAAGTTATTTGTTTTTCTAACTGGTGCTCTAAATGCTATGTCATATCCTGGGGATTTTCTGTGTGAAAGTATTTGTAAGATACCCTGTTCTGAAATAAAGAGTAGAATATGTAGGCTTTTGTCTCACAGCTGATCATGATTTTGACATTTAATAACTGCTGATCAAATAATGTTCTAGGGTGTCTTTGAGTATTTATAAATTTAGTATTTAAAGAAGACTTTATGAATTCACTGTTCTATGTCCATACTAAATAAAAGTATTAAATAGTTTATATGCTATTTTTCTTTTCTTTTTTCTCTTTCTTAAAAAAAAAAATGTATTCTTGATTTGTTTCTCTTTTTTACAGGGAGGACCATTCCATATTACTAAATTTGAATTTTTGGCAGCATGGCTTCTACGAGAGTTTCTTGTTTTCTATGTGTTTTTTCAAAGTCAAAAATCTTCGCTGATAACTTGGCGGAATAAACACTACAGATTGCAATGGGGAGGGTTAGTGGAGGAGGTGTACAGGGAGCATTCAGCAGTTTGAGTGTCCGGGCATAATCACAATATCAACAAGTTCCATTCAGCAGTTTGAGTGTCAGGGCATAATTACACAATATCAACAAGTTCCATTCAGCAGTTTGAGTGTTAGGGCGTAATCACAATATCAACAAGTTCCATTCAGCAGTTTGAATGTCAGGGCATAATCACAATATCAACAAGTTCCATTTTACAGTTTGACTTTACATTATTAACTGAGGAGTTAAAATTAGGATGTTGACAAGATCCTTTCATCAGACATACGGTAAACAGAATATGAACAAGCTCCATTCAGCAGTTTGACTTTATGTTATTACCCGAGGAGTTAAAATTAAGATGTCAACCAGATCCTTCATCAGACATAATTAGAATATCAACAAGCTCTATTTGTCAGATAGTATTATATCAACAAACTCCTTTTAGCCGATGCAATTAGCTCCATTTAAGAGATATAATAGAGATGTCAGCAAACTCCATTCCAGACATAATTAGGATGTCAGCAAACTAGATCAGAAGACATAATTAGGATATTGGCAAGCTGCATTCAGAAGTGCATCTCTTGTTATGACTCCACAGTTATTTTAATTAGGATATTGAGGCTTTATGAGTTTGGAATGACTTTTTGATGCTAGTCTGAATATCTATAATGACAATCACTTGTTTTATATTGTATTGGGATTATTAGTTACTGTTTAATAAGCCCAGTCTTATTTATTTTACACTATTTATATTATGAAAGAAGTCATAATGACTCGTCTAATTCCTATGACCTTCTTACTTCAGTTGTTTAAAACTTATTGAATATAAGGCCATTCATTTAAATTAAATCGGTTGACTTTAAACTAAAACAAATATGATTGAATAGGCTTTTTCCTCCTTCACTATGTATCTGACCTACATTTAAACATTCCATGGATAACAGTGGGTGTTTAGCCATATCTGTGAAGTTGTGATATATATTGCTCGGCATCTTGGATGTTATTGAAAATGTTTGCCCATATTTTTAAAAAACTGTCTTAGGGCTAAGATATTGTAAAACTGTCATAGACTATCGCTATCAGTCATACATTAACTAAATAGTTATATATTTATTATTATTATTATTATTATACAACTTCGATCATTCCATTAATATTTAACAGGTTTACTGATCTCTGGTGTGTATTTGTTAATGTTTTAATACATCTGGGCTGACATGTTTTTTTTTTTTAGCAGTGAGGTGTTACAAAATACACTTGATAAAAATCTGAATTATTGTAAAAACAATTTGAGATCTACTGAATCATTAGCTCCAAATGAACTATTGTGACGTGCTGTCCATCAATCTAAACATATGTACATTTGTCCAGTTACATAAAATTACTTTGAGCTGTAACATTTGACTGTGGATGGAAATGGGTGGGACAGTTGCTAATCTCCAACTCTCGGAGCCTAAATTCAAACACAAAAAGTGGTAAAGTGTTTCTGAATTGAATGTATGAAGCTTTGTGTCCAATATAGCACTAAGCTTTAAACAAACCACAGAAGTATTAAGACAGTTAAACCTGATTTGGGGTTCCTGTGTAGCTTTCTACACTCTTCAAAATCCTTTGGGTGTTTCAGTAGATGTCTATACTTTATAAAACTTAATTGAATCAAAACTTGCAATTTGGTACATACATGTATATCTGGAATATGGTTCTTGGACAAAAATGAAATGGTCCTACAGAATCCAGTTTGGTATCTCACTGGTCTATAGAGTTATACTGAATCTCACATTCATATTGCAATTTATTTTGAAAAGTTGTGTTGATTTCATTCCAGTCAGGAAATGGTTGTTGAAAGGATATTGTCTTCTCTTCACTGAATGGTTGTAAATGGTTGTTTCCGTCTCGTTAATGAATGGTTGAAGAAGTTATAACACATCATAGCTCTTTTCATAGAATGGTTAGAGAAATTGTCTTTTATCCCTCCATAACAGTTTAATCATTTATACTGTCCGACCATTTTTCATTAAATAATTTGTACTGTTTGCTCTCTAATGCTGAATGGTTGAAGAAATTGTACTGTGCCCCTTTTATTCAGCGAATGGTTGTGAAAAATTATACCGTCTCTCCCCTTGTTACTGAATGGTTACAATAGGGCAAGCTTTACATGTATGCATTGACAGTTTACTGGTTATCATTGTTGATGTTTGTTTTTGTATTTGTGTTGAATGTTCCCCCACACACAGTATCTGAATCCTATAAAGCAACTTGTTTACAAGAGCTTCCCACTGACAGAGAAATGACGATTCTGTGTGTGGCTATTTACATGTATATCAAGCCAGTATACTTTCTAAGTGACCCGGGTCTGTCGGCATTCTTTGCAGCAAAACGTGCACAGTCACCCTGACTGGAATAATGATGCGATTCTGAATACCATTTGCTGTGTATACATTCAGAAACATGATCGAGGCATGGTCAACATAAACCCCTCATGTCTGATTGTTGTACATGCAAGATTTCAGCTTTGTGGAAAGTTTGGGAATAATGGCAGATCATGGGAACTAAAGGTGTTGCTGAGCTTGACATGTTATGCATAACATGCTGATATTGACATTTTTTGTGTGAAACCTGTTTTCACATTACTTATGTTGTTTTTTCTGTCTTAAGTGACAATGCTAACAGGGAACATTTTGTTTGTGTCACAATTCTCTATATTTCAGAGATCACTACACAATTTTAAAACATTAAACAGTAGTTGCTAATCAATTTTCACTTGACTAAAAATATCGCTAATCAAGATTTTTAAAACAAAATGTTCCCTGGCTAATGAACTAAAAGTCAAATGTTGTTGTCAAATTGATTTATTTGTATCGCGTCAGCTTTTGCAGTATCACAATATACCTCTTAGTACCCAATATTAGATGGGGAATGGAATTATAAAGCAAGATTGGCTATTTTTATTTTGGTGTCATATATTGAAATATGCAGATGTATGTGTATTTTATATATATATATATATATATATATATATATGCATATATGCATATATATGCATATATATTTATTTCTAAGAAATAATTTTCAAATGGAATAAAAATATTACCATATCGTAAATATAACTTCTGTTTGTAATTTTCTTTACTTGAATCAGAAGTATCTATATTATTATTGATAAACGTTTCATATATTTTTTGTTGATCTACCTCATCAGTACACGTACGTAATATGTTGAGGCTGTGAAAATGTTTCAGATTATTCTTTTCTACATCTGATCCTTATAATTTATTTACATAATTAATTTCTTAAAACTTCTTTCTATAACTACCTAATTTTCTTCTTTCACGAATATCATTTACATCTTTCTTGTATATGGATGTTAAATGATTTAGGCTTGATAATTAATATACTCAATAAAACTGTCCTTTTCCTATCTTGTGTTTTTGTTTTATTATTATTATTTACGTACATGTAGGTATTAGGCCTACTAAGCAAACTATTATAAAGTTCAAATTGTGAATAAATTTGTAGAAGCTGGAAGTGGTTCGATGATAGTTCGTGACTAAGCATGTTTATGCTATTTCAAACGAGAATAGGTGAACATGTACGCACACAAACACGGGCATAGGCACAGTATTTGCAATCACAACAACAAAATGATATAACATTTGACATGGATGAGCTTCTGCAGTGGGTGGTGGTTCTAGACTGGCTGCCGAAGTTTATAGGAGGGTCGACTCTGGCTCCCCGGAAAATGTATTGGGGAATGGATGGGAGGGGGTGCCATCTCCGAAACTCTGGCGCCTGACGAGTCGATGGAACTGAAATATTTCGAGAAGTATTTCCAAGACTGAACCTAATTAGGAGAGGGCCTCGTAAGTTGGATAACTTGTACCCAATCGTGTGTGTGTGTGTATTATATACATTTATATATATATATACGTATACTCTGTCAAAAAAGAAACGCATAGGCGAAATATTCGTGGAATTATCTCTTTAATACAAAGTGGCATAATTTCGTTATTTATGATCGTATCACAGTCAAATGTGACATGAGTATGTGATAATGTTCTTGCTATGGAATGACGGCAGTGGAGGCGTTTTAGTCACCAGTGTCGCACGAGGGCGCTGAAATCGGTACCTTGTGTGGCCACCAGCAGCAGCAATCACTAGGAAATCCATTGTTACACGTGCCGTATGCGGCCTGGCATTGTCCTGCTGAAAGAATTCTCTCTGTCGATCCAAAATGGGAAGCATGTGACGGCGAAGAATTTCATCCCGGTAGCGTACAGCTATCAGGTCGCCTTGTACGAACACAAGTTCACTTCTGTCGGTGTATGAGATGGCTCTCCACACCATGACACTCCCTCCACCGAATCTGTCAACTTGGGCGACGCAGTTGATGGTAAAATGTTCATTGCGCCGTCTGCAAACACGTCCATCACGTCGCTGTAGAAGAAAATGTGACTCTTCGCTCAATCCGATTAAAATTAGCTCTACTGGTCTACCAGTAGATCTAGCAGCATTGCGTGGACTCCCATATCCAGGTGACATTTCATCTATAAATAATTTAAATATCGACCAATTACACTTCGCCTTTTATAGCGTTATTCGGGAGCATACAAATTCTAAAAATATCGGGCGTGACTATTCATGCAATAGGCGAACTTGGTGGTCTATTTCAACATTGAAAAAATAGGGGGAAAAGTGCAGCAATAAATTCTGGATTGTATAATAGTATAAACAGATTTAATGGCTATACCATCACGCATTTTTTTCTCGTTTTGAAACTAATTTTTCGTAATTCACCCGAATCATTTCGTATACCCTCGACATAATCCCGAATGTTTTCAAATTCTTTTCAAATCACTGAGATAGGCCCCGGGACGGACATGCTCGAAACTCTAGTGGTATATGAGCATGTAAAAATTATTCGCACTCGCACTCAAATCACTTGCATGATTTTTCAAGTAAGGTTTTGATTGGTCGAATGAAAGGTCAACTGGACAGAAGCTCCAACGGGCTGCTGTTAGATCCACATGTAATAGTGGAGCCAACTTTAATTAGATTGCTCGTTGCTGAACCATACTCGCTGCCAGTTTCCCCAAGTTCCACCCCTGTACATTCGTGCACCAGTGAACACGTAAATGTCGATGTTGACGTTGCAGGACGGAGCCAACATACGGTCTCCTAGCCCGTAAACCAGCTTCTCGAAGTCGGTTCCGAATGGTTTGTGCAGACACCTTCTCAAACCAGGTATGCGTCCAGCAGTGTTCGTTGCTGTGGCAGTTCGGTGACGCAAGTGCAGAACCCTGGTGTAGCGATTTTGTGCTGCAGAGGTCTTCCACTTCTGGGCCGGTCTTCAGCTGATTGAAACTGCTGGTACTTGTCGCAGAGACGTGAAGTGGTGCTCTGATGGACGTTCACGTGGCGTGCGACTGCTGACTGCGATTCACCTAACTGGAGGCAGCCTATTGCAATGTTTCGATTCGACAGGCTTAGTCTTGGCATCCTGTAACTCGTGTACGTCGAAATGGAAATGAGGCATCATTGCGAGAATTGCAGCTTTAAATACCCATCACTACCCCAATCTTTTCCTCGAGTTTCACGTGCACTCGCTAAAATCTGACCATTTCACGCTGATTTCCTGCAATTGTCGCACAACGTGCCACAACGCGCGTTAAATTTGTTTTAGGGTGCATTTGGGCATGCTGTCCCATTTCAGGAACATTAACGAACATGGCCATTCTGCAACATTGTAAAAAAAAACTATATTTTGTAACATCAAACACTTTTCTTCTTTCCCTATTACCTATATATATTATATGCAATAAAATATGCTATCAATCAAGATTGAACCGGTTCTGTAAAATGTCAAACATTTATGTGAAGGTTCGATTCAGTGACCACCTCAGTGTTCCTGCTTAATGTTTCAGCAATGCCATTCAATCTGACTCGATGCAATGTATCGATCTGGAAGTAAGTAGATCAAAAGTTTGTTTTATTAATCATCGGCTATTGAATGTCAAACATTTTACCAAATAGAAAGTCACATAAAGTGATCGGTGTTCTCAAAATTGTTAATCCACCACTTTATAGGCCTAAAAATGTGTTTGGGGGAACTTGACCCTAGCTAGAAAAAACGGGTCGACCCAAAGTTATTTGTTGTTGGAGGGGGTGGGGTAGGGTAGCAAAAGAGTACATGCTAGTATATAATATTTTATTTGGTAACTTTTAATTATATTTATTTTGTGGGGTGTTGTGTTGTATGCATGTGCGCGCCAAGTTATGGGGTTTTTTTTTTTTGATCGATGTTTTTGTTTTGTTTTTTGTTTTTGTTTTTTAACCAATGGATATTATGATACACATATATATGTTCACATACACTTACGTAACCCAGCGATAAAGCGCTCGCTTGAAATTGGTGCGCGGTGTCGATTTAGGATAGATCCCCGTCGATGGGCCCATTGGGCTATTTTTGGTCTCAGTCAGTGCACCATGACTGGCACATAGCAAAAGCCGTGATATGTATTATCCTGTCTGTGTGATGGTGCATATAAAATATCCTTTGCTACTGATGAAAAAATGTAGCGGGTTTCCTTTTTAAAACTATATGTTAAAATTACCAAATGTTTGACATCCAATAGCCGATGATGAATAAATCGATGTCCTCTAGTGGTGTTGTAAAACAAAAAACAAACTTTAAACTTTAATTAGGAAGTTAAATCATTCTCTGATTTATATCAATTGTCAATTAAAAAAAGAAAATAAAAGAAAATATAATACTCAAGGCCTTTTAACAGTTTCTGATCGCATTTCGCAACAACCGTTTTGTGTTCTGTTCCAGTCGATTACATACACACTATTGCTTACAAAAATGAATTCCGTAAATAAAACGCAATGGAGGCCGCCATCTTGTTACTTAACACAGATGTGGCTATATGCACATACGAGAGTGGGGCAGGAGGTGGGGAAACTGGAGCAAATCCTCAAATTCGGGCAAAAATGGTATAGATATTCGGGCAAATTGTGCTAACATGAGACCTTTTTACCATGATATGAATAAATGTTGTTTTCGATATTCTGGTATTTTCATTTAATTCTAGTAAAAATTAGCCTGTCCCCCTAAAACAAATGGGAGCCCGTACGCCTATGCGTATGGGCCAGCCATCTTCTTTTTGTTCTTCCTCTTCCTTCTTACAATATTCTATACTACATGTAGCAGTGGCAGATCCAGAAAATCCATTTAGGGGGGCCCTAATGACTTGAGGCGGAATGCTAAAGGAACTTTGGGGGAGGCTTGGAGGGGGATTGTGAAAAAATATATATATATATAATAAAATTATAACTGTCGCAAAATTTAGGGGGGGGGCAGGCCCCTGCCCCCACTCCACCCACCCCCCCCCCCCCCCCCCCCGATCCGCCTCTGTGTAGACTCTTCTTCCTCTTTTTCTTCTTCCTATTTTTCTTATTTTTCTTTCGTACTTATAGCGTACGTAGATCCAGGATTTCATATACTATGATAAACCATTTAATACCCCTCCATGTAGACTATTATTGACAGTACCAACAGTACCAACTAGTATAAGAAAAACGTTGTTTATTCGAATCTCGTCAGCTCAGTTTTATCCCAAAGGGAGTGCCGATAATTTAATTAAACAGTTCAGGTAGGCCTACACACAGGTCACCACGCATGACTACACGTTTTGAATCCACTTCTCTCCAGTAATTTAATATAAAATGCCAGCGGGTTATCTCTGGTTTATTGCAGTTACTGTTTACAGTAGCCTACACCTGGGTATTGTTGAACTTATATATATATATATATATATACTACTCAAAAGAATTTAAGGGTCAAAAATTTATAACCAAATAAGTTTCAGAGTGTATTAGATTGATGATGTAAACTACACCAAATTTTTTATTTATTGTTCCATATTTACAAAAAAACACAAATAAACGTCAATGTATACAAGAAAGTCACATGACATGCTGTCAAAGTTGAAGGTTGTCAAACATGGATTTTACACATTAGAACATTCGTTTAATAGTGTGTGAATCCACCCCTGGCGCGAATACACTCGACACATCGTTGCCTCATGCTGTTGATCAGACGTCTGAAGAACACTTGGGGAATGGCCTGCCACTCTGCCATAAGAAGTTGACCCAGATCATGAAGGTTGACCGGAGGGGCATGGTTATCCCGAACTCTCCTGCCTAATTCGTCCCAGGCGTTCTCTATTGGGGCCAAGTCAGGCGAATATGCTGGCCAATTCATCCTGGCGATACCTTGTTGTCTGAGAAAGTCCGTTACCACCCTGGCGCGGTGGGGTCTGGCATTGTCATCCTGCAGAACTGCCCCGCCGCCAATCTGCTGAAGGCCTGGGAGAACCAACGGCCGGATAATCTCATTCAGATAGCGGATTCCATTCAGATTGCCATCCACTACATAGAGGGGGGGGGGGTCCTGTGGTGGATAGAGATGCCGCACCACACCATGACGCTGCCACCACCGAACCGGTGACGTTGTCTAACGTTAACGTCAGCGAAGCGCTCCCCAGGACGTCTGTAGACACGAACCCGACCGTCGTTGAACTGGAGACTAAACCTGGACTCATCAGTGAACATCACTCGACCCCACTGAACACGTTGCCACCGCAGATGAAGTGTGCACCAGTGACGTCTGGCCGTTCTGTGACGTGGTAGGAGTGGTGGTCGAACAGCCTGGCGACGGCAGCGTAGATTATTGGCTTTCAGACGATTGCGTATGGTTTGATCAGACACTCGAGTTCCAGTCGCAGTCCGCAGATTGTCACGTAATCGGCGTGCAGTGGTTGTGCGTTAACGTAGAGCCATATTGGTGATGTAGCGGTCCTCTCTATTTGTAGTGCTTCGGGGTCTTCCCGAACGTGGACGATTTCGAACAGAATTCGTTGCTTGGTACCGTTGCCACAGTCGGCCAACGACACTCTGACTGACACCAAGTCTCAGAGCAACATTTCTTTGCGTATTGCCATCCTGAAGCCAAGCAATAGCCCTTCCTCAATCTTCGATAGTCAGTTGACGTCGTACCATTGTCGAATTTGGAGTGTGCACCGTACACGAACGCAAGCTCCAATTATACGGAAATTCAGCATTGGGAACATGGAATACACATGCAAAGCGTGCAAATGAAGCGCTTTGTTAAAAAGCAAGTTATGGGCACTTAGCAGACCTTTCGCTTTCGCCCTAATTTACGTGCAAATGTAAGCATGTTTTCGCCATTAGAACTAGTCGACAGTGTCAATGACAGTGGATTTTAATTCATTTATGGGTTGCTTAGACCCACTTTCGTCAAAATGGAACAATACCATGTGTGACATTATGGTCTAGCTAATATAATTGACATTCAGAAAATAATGTCGAAAATATCGTCTGACCCTTAAATTCTTTTGAGTAGTATATATATAGTAGGCCTAGAGTTTAAAGAGAGAGAGAGGTTTAATATGCTTTTCAAATAGCTGATATTGTGATTTTGTGGGAATAATAGGATATGGTTCTAGTCATCCTCAACACTTCCGTTTTTGTGTGAGTACAGATTACTAAAATGAATTCTACGGCGCGGGACTTGTTGATGTGCACCAATTAGGATCGATCTACGTCCCGGTACTCCTTAATTGCCCTTTTACCTGGTTGACGGTGTGTGCAGTCAAAAGGTAATGTCACGGTACATGCTCTTAATTTGTTTTCGCCTGTGGCGATTTTAATTGTGTTAGGGTGCCGTGTGCAATTTATTGCCTGTAGCCCAGGTGGACAACTTGTTACGTAATTCCAATATGCACTTAGTCCCGCTGTGGAGGCCATGTGGCGAGTAGTTACGTAATACCTCTGCGAGTGCGGGTTTTACAACCGCGTTTTGGCGACGATGGCGTCAATAGTCTGACGATCAGAGAGAAAATACCGAGGTAGACTATGAGATGATACGTGAGGTGCCGCTTTGTTCCCTCAGGCCAATTCTGATTTTGGAATAAATAGCTAGAATTTAGAGAGATCTAGGAGAACGATTAGGAAGGCTCCGGAGGAACGTTAGTCCGTTTGGACTTTGGTAAATATCATTTCTGCTCTGTGTATAACCTTGATGTGATTGATGTGACTTAAATATTTTAATACTGTATTATACCAATATTCTTTAGACAGTGTCTTCGGTCATCTGACGAAGTAAATCGTAGACTTATTGTTCTAACATTATATGAGTATTTGGTAATATAAAGCTTAGCCAGTCATCCTAGAAGACCCTAGGTACACTGTAGGTTATTGTCTTTATTGTGATAAGTATTAATTCTGTGTTACAAGATTACTGAAGAGTAGTTAGGGTTAATTAAAAATTAACCCGTTAGGAATAGAGCTGTAATTCCTTTATTAATTAAGTTCCCCAAGAAGCGTTCCTAAATTATCACACGTTACTGAACGAGTAGTAAGGGTTAATTATAAATTAGCTAGTACTAGAGCAGGGGGCTGATCCAATTTTGTTGGCAGTTCGCACTACCTTGTTAACTGTGGACAAGGGAGTATTAATAAATAAGAGAGTTAGAGATCGGAGGTTGCCGGCGACCGAACTAGCTAGGACGCAACTGAGCCATGCACAGAACAAAATAAAATCAGAGTTTGATAGGAAGGCTAGGAAGCAACTGAGCCATGCTCAGAGCAAAATAAAATCAGTGTTTGATAGGAAGGCTAAGAGTCGGGAATTTAAACCAGGGGATAAGGTGCTGCTGTACCTTCCCATTAAACGGGGTTCTGTGCAGAACAGGTATTTCGGGCCCTATGTTGTGCACAAACGAGTTAATGAGACAGGGTATATGATAAACACTCCTGATAGGGTTAGGAAAAGTAGGTATTGTCACATCAATTTGCTAAAAGGTTATTTTGACAGACTGCCGATAGTTCCAGAGGGACCGGTCCAAATTGAGAGACACTCAATTTCCGGTGATGACGTCAAGACTGCAGAGGTCAAGTTGGCCAACGGCCAGATTCTAGCAGACTTGAACCCCCAGCGAGCAAAGCTGACTACATTGATACAAGACAATGTTTCCATTTGTCGGGACCTTCCAACGGTTACCAATACCTTAAGCCAAGATGTGCGCTGGGAACCCAACACTACACAGATTCGACAGCATGCCTATCGGAGAAAACCTGGAAAACGTGCGACGCTGAAAAGGAAGAACACGAATTTCCATTGGTCAGGTGAATGCGAGAAGTCATTCAACCGGCTCAAGCAGAGGCGCTACTCGTCTCCCGTGATGGCAGCACCAGACTACCGAGTGCCTTTCAAGCTAGCTATGGGTGCCAGTGACGTGGGTGCTGGAGCTGTGCTGTTCCAGGAAGACGAAGACGGACTGGACCATCCTAATGAAAGCCTCCAACCAGAGAGTTTTGAGATGGAGTCTTCTTCTGCAAGAATACCCAATTACCATTGAACATATCAAGGGCACATCCAATGTAATCGCTGAGGCCCTGTCCCGAAGTTGAACGTTATGATAATGTGTTGACATTCTTTATTTCTGTTTTGTTTATATATATTTTTGTATACCAGGGACTCAGAGACTCAGTGTGATTACTGGTAGTCACCTTATTATTACATGTGTTATAAATGCCCGTATGCGTCGGTTAACGCACCCCTTTGTTTTAATGTAGTATATTTCCCTATTCCTAGAGTAGAGGAAATATCCTTTTTGAGGTGGGGGTGTGTCACGGTACATGCTCTTAATTTGTTTTCGCCTGTGGCGATTTTAATTGTGTTAGGGTGCCGTGTGCAATTTATTGCCCGTAGCCCAGGTGGACAACTTGTTACGTAATTCCAATATGCACTTAGTCCCGCTGTGGAGGCCATGTGGCGAGTAGTTACGTAATACCTCTGCGAGTGCGGGTTTTACAACCGCGTTTTGGCGACGATGGCGTCAATAGTCTGACGATCAGAGAGAAAATACCGAGGTAGACTATGAGATGATACGTGAGGTGCCGCTTTGTTCCCTCAGGCCAATTCTGATTTTGGAATAAATAGCTAGAATTTAGAGAGATCTAGGAGAACGATTAGGAAGGCTCCGGAGGAACGTTAGTCCGTTTGGACTTTGGTAAATATCATTTCTGCTCTGTGTATAACCTTGATGTGATTGATGTGACTTAAATATTTTAATACTGTATTATACCAATATTCTTTAGACAGTGTCTTCGGTCATCTGACGAAGTAAATCGTAGACTTATTGTTCTAACATTATATGAGTATTTGGTAATATAAAGCTTAGCCAGTCATCCTAGAAGACCCTAGGTACACTGTAGGTTATTGTCTTTATTGTGATAAGTATTAATTCTGTGTTACAAGATTACTGAAGAGTAGTTAGGGTTAATTAAAAATTAACCCGTTAGGAATAGAGCTGTAATTCCTTTATTAATTAAGTTCCCCAAGAAGCGTTCCTAAATTATCACACGTTACTGAACGAGTAGTAAGGGTTAATTATAAATTAACCAGTTAGGAATGGTGTTGTAATTCCTTTATTAATTAACTTCTCCTGTAAGCGTTTCTCAATTATCACACGTGCGGGTGTGGTGTAACGGTGAAGTGATTCGCATATTGTGTAACTAGACACCCAGAGATTAACTAATTAAGTGATCAGTTCTGGGTTGTTATTATTGTTGTTATTAATTTACTACTACGGCTGTACATTTGTCAGCGTAGATTAATACAGATTCCAAAGTGTATTGTGTTTTTGTTGTGTTTTCTAGAGAACTAACGTGCTATATTATATATACTTATATAAGATCGTATCTCTGATCATACCTAGAGACGAGCCATACTAGGTTTAACAGCCTGTTACAGAGAGATCTAATAGATATACAGTTAGGAGAGAGATTTTGATAATCGTGTTTTATTCGGTTACGGGAATTATAGAATCCCCGTGACAGGTAACAACGAACTAATTCTGGACCACAGCGCAGTTATTAGCACTAAGAATTCATGTCGCTGGTTATGGAAGGAAATGTTTTATTCAGCGACGCACTCAGCACATTTTATTTACGGTTATATGGCGTCAGACATATGGTTAAGGACCATACAGATAGAGAGAAGAAACCCGCTGTCGCCACTTCATAAGCTACTCTTTTCGATTAGCAGCAAGGGATCTTTTATATGCACCCTCCCACAGACAGGATAGTACATACCACGGCCTTTGTTACACTAGTTGTGGAGCACTGGCTGGAACGAGAAATAGCCCAATAGGGCCACCGACGGGGATCGATCCTAAACCGACCGCGCATCAAGTGAGCGCTTTAGTCACTGGTTATGTTCAATCTGATTAAAATTAGCTCTACTGGTCTACCAGTAGATCTAACATCATTGCGTGGACTCCCATTTCATCTATAAATAACAATTTAAATATCGATCCATTACATTTCGCCTTTTATAGCGTTATTTGGGATCATACAAATTCTAAAAATATCGGGCGAGATTATTTATGCAATAGGCGAACTTGTTGGTCTATTTCAACATTGAAAGAACAGGGGGAAAAGTGCAGTAATAAACTTTGGATTGTATACTAGTATAATTAGATTTTATGGCTATACCATCATAGTTTTTTGGGAGGTTTTCGTCTTTGAAATTAGTTTCTGGCATACTTCGTAATAATTCAACTGAATCATTTCGTATACCCTCGGCATAACCCCGATTGTTTTCAAATTGTTTTCAAATCACTGGCATGATTTTGCAAGTAAGGTTTTGATTGGTCGAATGAAAGGTCAACTCCGTAGTCAGTCTGTGTGTCTGTCTCTCTGTATCTATGTCTTTCTGTTTGTTAATTTGTATATGTTAATACAACAAACTATCCAATTTAAAAGTAGCATAACATTTTTATTCAAACTTCAGTAACACATTAATTGTTTCCATAATTCAGTTCCACGATTCATTTTGAACGCAAAACATTTTCCGTAGTTGTGAGCATATATAAAATACTACCCAGGACAGTAATCCTTTAAAACAGTAGAGACCAATAGGAGCAAAATAAAAGAAAACTGAGGAGAAAAAGAAGAAATAACAATAAAAGAAAAGAAAACACCTACAATCGCCTGCTCAATTGCTACTCTGAACAGGAATGCTATGTAGAATATAAACGCTTCTCATTTCGTTGGTAAAGAAAACACGGCTTACACTGAATTCATAATTCGGCAAACCGGTACTACACAAAATAGGATTTTCTACGTCCCGGGCCGACACCGTTTCAATGAACCCAAAGCACCTTTGTGTACTCGGCTTCCCTCGCGATACACACAATGGTTTCTATATACTGGAATGTTTATTGACAAGAATCCAATATACACGGTCGCTATGATGACATTATTGTGAACCCGGTCAATATATTGGAACCAATTCAACTGACAGAGTTTATATCAAATCAATAAAAAAAAAAAATACTTGTACGGTAATATAAGGACTGTTTCAGAAATGATCGTACACTGGGGTTAGGGGTGGGGTGGCTGTTGCGATGGAAACAAAGTCTTATTGGAGTTATGTTTGTGTATGTATGTATGTATGTATGTATGTATGTATGTAAATCAAATTAAAGGTATTTAGGAAACTTGCTTGAGAACGTTGTGTATTTGTAAACTATTGAAAATATATTAGCATATAACTGATCCTACTACTAAGTTTAAGAGAACTCCGCATACACCAATTAAAAAGACAAAAACCCCAAAAGAACCAAATTGTTTTGTTTTTTTAAATAAATTAAAAAAACCCAAAAACAAACAAACAAAGCAAACAAACAGATATTTATAGATAACACAACTTCAACTCCCCTCCTCAAAATTCCTTGTTTGTTTGTTTTGTTTAACAACACCACTAGAGAATATTATCAAACATACGGTAACTGTGACACGTAGTCTTCAGACAAAACTCGCTATATTTTTGTTCAGTGAACGACACTCTCCCACAGATGGGACAACACATACCACGGTGTTTTAAAGATTGGGCCTTGGAAGGAAGGAAGGAAGGAAATGTTTTATTTAACGACACACACTCAACACATTTTATTTACGGTTATATGACGTCAGACATAATATGGTTTTCGACCACACATATATTAAGAGAGGAAACCCACTGTCGCCACTTCATGCGCTACTCTGTTAGATTATCATGTCATGTGTCATGTCATAGGGTTTAACGTGCACATTCAGAGCAAGCTGTTGTAGCGCACGCCTGTCGTGGGCGCAAGTGCTTGCGGAGCAAGCTCTGTCGTCCAAGACAGAAGTTAGATTATCAGCAAAGGTTCTTTTATATGTTCCATTCCACAGAAAGGACAGTACATGCCACGGCCTTTGCTACACCAGCTGTGTAGCACTGGCTGGAACGAGAAATAGCCCAATGGGCCCATCGACGGGAATCGATCCTAGGTCGATCGCGTTGGGTCTTGGATGCGTCACTGGGCTAGTGTTGTAATTTCTAAATCTGTGCGGTTTTCAAGTTAACTGAATGTGTTCGAGTGACATCTGTTAGTGGATATAGACAGAGAAGATCGTCTTGGTTTCTATACTAACTGAATGTGTTCGAGTGACATCTGTTAGTGGATATAGACAGAGAAGATCGTCTTGGTTTCTATACTAACTGAATGTGTTCGAGTGACATCTGTTAGTGGATATAGACAGAGAAGATCGTTTTGGTTTCTATACTAACTGAATGTGTTCGAGTGACATCTGTTAGTGGATATAGACAGAGAAGATCGTCTTGGTTTCTATACTAACTGAATGTGTTCGAGTGACATCTGTTAGTGGATATAAACAGAGAAGATCGTCTTGGTTTCTATACTAACTGAATGTGTTCGAGTGACATCTGTTAGTGGATATAAACAGAGAAGATCGTCTTGGTTTCTATACTCCTAGTGGGGCGGGACGTAGCTCAGTGGTACAGCGCTCGCCCGATGCGCAATCGATCTAGGATCGATTCCCGTCGGTGAGCTCATTGGGCTATTTCTCGTTCCAGCCAGTGCCCCACAACTGGTGTAACAAAGGCCGTGGTATGTACTACACTGTCTGTAGGATGGTGCATATAAAAGATCCCTTGCTGCTAATCGAAAAGAGTAGCACATGATTTGGTGACAGAGGATTTCTTCTCAGTATATGTGTGGTCCGACCATATGTCCGACGCCATATAACCGTAAATAAAATGTGTTGACTGCGTCTTTAAATAAAACATATCCTTTGTATACTCGTAGTAGGCCTATACATTAATTATACCTTTGTTAAAATGCTAAGCAAATCGATAACCGCATTAGATAAGTACTTATAAAACTTATATAATAGGCATAGTTAATATGTCTTATGGGAACGGGGTGGGGGTGGTTAATATTATAGGCGTACGAACTCCCATTTTGGTATGTGTGTGTTTGTGGGGGGAGGCTGGCTTTTGCCCGAATTAAACAACTGTCCGAAGCTGGATCAAAACATTTATTCATACTAGCATTACTGTCAAACAGCTATATAGGCTTGTAACCGAATCACTGCGCATTTTCATATGGATTACAACTACATTTGTGGGTAGAATGGTGGATATACACAGTGAAAAGGTTTCAGGCAAGCTCTCTATCGTCTTTACCCGAATTTAAAGATTTACTCCAGCATTGGTGAGGTTGCAGTTGCCTCCTACACCCCCCCCCCCTCCCCCACACCCCCACCCCCACCACCCGCCCTTATGGTACGTTTATGGTGGTTATGCATATATTTGTAGATCTTACATCTCATTCAAGTCTTTGGTATGTATGCATTGAACAATTTTGATTTTAATCTTTGAGACATAACATTCGATGTTCCCATACCAGCGGTCAACCATCCAGTTGAAATACAGAGGACAACATTAACGTTGCTTTTAAAACTGTGGTACAGTTGTATCTGGTTATCTAATTTTCTGCTTTGATCGATTTCCTTTTACTTAATGTTCGTGATTATATCCAAATACTTTTCAAATACGCTATCCTTGGTACAGAATTCAGCGATGTGAAGTACCTTTGCAGGACATAGTTTTATAGTTAGTGAAGGAGGGAAACAGACAGGCAGGCAGGCAGACAGACAGACAGACAGGCAGGCAGATAGAGGTAGCTAGACAGACATGGCAGCAGGCATTTAAAGAAATTCATAGCAAAATCCTTCAGTCGCCCACCATTAGTCTTGTCCTGTACACCCATTAAACCTGATGACTTATCCACTTTACCATTAATGAGACCGATGTGCAAATATTGACATAGATTTCATAATGTATGTAGGCTACCAGAGCACACAGATTCATATGCACAACAATTGGTGTTTTGACTTTGTTACACTGTCGCTAGGCACTTTTCATTAGATCACATTAAAACCTCCACTAACAATGTGCTCTGTGTACGTTGTACTGGAAGATCTACGTAATGGACAGGTAAATCATATACCTATATAGGAAATCTTTTTAAACGGGGTTTTTTTTCCACCATAGAAACCATATAAGAAAGGCTATGTATTGTAAACATTGTGCATACTATTTAAATGTAGAGCACATTTATTTATTAATAATCGGCTGTAGGGTGACAAACATTTTGTAACTTTGGCATATAGTTTTAGAGAGGAAACCCGCTACATATTGTTTCATTAGGAGCAAGGGGTGTTTTGTATGCACCATCCCACAGACAGGATAACACATACCACTGCCTTTGATTAACTGATATCCGTGCACTGGATGGGCCCACCGACGAAGAAATATATTTTCCTTGTAACTGTCTCTTGTATTCTCAAATAATGACTCACTAGTACATGTATATGCTAAAGTATTGGTTACATAGACTACGAGGCCAAACAAACTTTAAAAACATCAAAGTGTAATATTATTAAACGAATGCAACAGTCGAAAAACTAACTTTATTTGCTACCAGTGTACTGCAGTCAATTCAGTCTTATGCGTCAGTATATTGCAGTCACATGGTCACAAATGCTTAGTGGGTGAAAATTAAACAAAATGACATAAAGGATGAAAATTCAAAATGGATCAAACAGCAAACTAGGCATATGTAACACCATGAAAACCCGCAGCAGTTATGAAGATATACGAATACCGCATTAGATATGTGGTTTTCAGGAGCGTCGGAAACAATTAAACGTTGGTACGGCCATGAAAGTAATGTTTATGATGAGATCTATACTATGCGAGTGACATAGAAGAGAAAAAAACACGTTCCTGGCCCAAAACCGGTCGTACCGCTTCCAACGCCCCTGTTGTTGTTTTGTTTGTTGGTTTTTGAGGGGTTCGTGGTGGGGTTTTTTTTTTTTTTGTGGGTTTTTTTTTTTGGGGGGGGGGGCGGGGGGGCGAGGGGGGCGAGGGGAGGGGCGTACAATCTCGTAGCCTATGCCCTGTCAATAAAACCGCAGAACTTGCCAATAATAGTGCATGCCAAATATAGGAGGGGCAGAGTTGTGATATGATGTGACATGACCTGTACTGTAGGGGTGCTGTTGAGTTGTTCCTTTTATAACATTTGATTGTGCATGAAATAACTGTATGCATATTTGCAATAACATGGTTTTATAAATTTCATATTTATAACTAAAAACAAAACAGCATATTATTACATTTTTAGCATATTAATAGTTAAAGTTTGTTTTGTTTAACGACACCACTGGAGCACATTGATTAATTAAAGTTTGTTTTATTTAACAATACCGCTGGAGCACATAGATTAATTAATCATTGGCTATTGGATGTTAACATTTGATAATTCTGACTTGTAGTCATCAGAGGAAACCTGCTACATTTTTCCTAATGCAGCAAGGACTCTTTTATATGCACTTTTCCACAGACAGGAAAGCACATATCACGGCATTTGTCCAATTGTGGTGCACTAGTTGCAGGGCCGTATCCTCCGGGGGCATAGGGGGGTGTTCAGTTACCCCCCGAGAATCTCACTCTTTTTTTCTTTTTGTTACTCAAGAAAATAGCATACACATCTGTTTAATTTGTATAGTGTTTCATTTGTTTATAAAAAGTAGTGCCCCCCCCCCCCCCCGATTTTGATCAGGGTATGGCCCCGAGTTGGAACGGAAAAAAATCCAATCAGCTCAATGGATCCACCAACGTGATTCGCGGCCATCGGGTGATGTGCATCTCAGTGGCAAAACACTCATATTACATCTCATGCACCATGGGTCGTAGGATCGATTCCCTTCAGTGAGGTGAATTTGCAGAGCTATTAAAGCAAGCTGTTGTCGAGCTTGTCAACTCATGTATTTAGTTAAAAGCGTTGAGGATGGAGGCAAGGCATTGTAGATAATTACAATTTATTTATTTTTAATTTAAAAAAAAATAAAAATAATAATCCCAGGTCATTACATTGTATCGATATATATTTAAACAGACACACATTTAACACAAGTGGCTCTAATTTGATTTTTCTTGTTCCAACCAGTGTCCCCACGACTGGTATATTAAAGGCTGTGTATAGCCAATGGTTAATTAATCAATGCGCTCTGAGGGTGTTGCTAAACAAAACAAATACGTTTGTTGGTAAATAGCAAAGCAAGCTGCTGCCAAGCATACCGACTCAAGCCAGAAAACATTGAGGGTGGAAATCCCCCACACCCACCCTTTTCAGTTCATGAACGGATATAAATGTATACACAAACACTCAGTCTTTCTTGTCTTTTGTGCTTTAAGCTTTACTAGGCATACTGTGACAGCGGCAGAACGGCCTCGGTGGTGTCGTGGTTAAGCCATCGGACATAAGGCTGGTAGGTACCGGCTCCCACCGAGAGGGCGTTGTAACAACTCAGTGGATAGGTGTAAGACCACTACACCCACTTCTTTCTCATTAACCACTAACAACCAACTCACTATCCTGGACAGACAGCCTAGATAGCCGAAGTGTGTGCCCTGGACAGCGTGTTTGAACCTTAATTCGATATAAGCACGGAAATAAGTTGAAATGAATGAATGACAGCAGGCAAGCAGTACCGGTACTAGTTTTTGGGAGGGGTTTAGCTGTGGTACAGTACCCACTAATGAGCTAGACATAACATCATTCTCCATGGACCCATTGGGATTTCCCCCTCCCATCCAATGCTCCGTAACTGGTATATGTCAAAGGCTGTGGTACATGTATGTAATGTCGGTCTATGGGAAAGGCATATAAAAGATATATTTCTACTAATGAAAAAAGTAACCGTTTTTTTTCTTCTGAAAACTATGTGTAAGAATTGCCCAATGCCCGACATCCAATAGCTGATGATTAATTAATCAATGTCCTCTAGTGGTGTCATTAACAAAACAACCACTTTAATTGTAACTTTACCTGTAGTTCAGTGGTAAAACAATGTTACACTGCAACGAGTCAAAGAATCAAAACACCCCCAACTAGTTATCATGGTATGTGCTGTCCTGGATATAAAAAATATCACTTGTATTCACCAGCAGCTTGGTGATGGCTGCAGATTCCTGTCACTCTCAAACCAGGGGGGGGGGGGGGGGGGGGGGGGGGGGGAAGGCATTTAGCTCAGTTGGCCGAGTGCTCGCCTGAGGTGCTTGCATTGCAGGATAGAACAAACTCGGTGGATCCATTTAACAGATTGGGGTTTTTTCATTCCAACCAGTGCACCACATCTGGTCAAAGGCCATGGTATGTGTGTGGGAAAGTGCATATAAAAGATCCCTTGCTGCTACTGAAAAAATGTAGCAGGTTTCCTCTGATGACTATGTGTCAGAATTACCAAATGTTTGACATCCAATAGGCGGTGATTAATTAATCAATGTGTTTTAGTGGTGTCGTTAAGGAAGAACAAACTTTAACTTTAACTCTAACCATGTGTTTGAATTAATCACATTTTCCAGACACCAAATGGTCAAAGTTTAAAGTGTGCTGAGGTGACTATAAGTACTCCTTTTAATTCTTTCCAGTGCACACAAAAGAAATCAAAGAGACATTTGTTCTGTTAGTTTATTACAAAAACAACTATAACTATTTAAGTTATTAACAAACGTTTCTTCCCTAAAATAAATAACATTTAACAAGCACATTTAATAACATAATATATATGTATATATAATACAGCACTTGCCGGAAGCATAGTTTTGATTGACTTGTACACTCAAAAGAGTGGAAACCACACAGTGACCATACAATGACAGAAATAAACACATGTAAATAAAATAAATATTAGAAATCTATAATATACTCTATAAGACACAATTATACACTCACATGTATAAAGTATGAACAGAAACAAAGAATACTCTAAGCTATGAAACACGTTTATACATACATGTGTATCTATAATTATGTATGTACATTGGGGATAAAAGAAAGTTTACTTCAACTGTTGATTTTTTTTTTTATAGACATCCCAGATCTGGTGTAAAAATTCTTAAAATTCCGGGATATTGAGGATTTCGAGCAGTGCAAATGAAACATGCATATTATATCATATCATCATCATCATCACCATCATCAATGTCACCACAATCATCATCATCACCAATATCACTGTCACCACAATCATCATCATCATCATCATCGTTTCACATGGGATTTTATTCAAATATTTCTTTCCCACTGGAGTTAAAGACACAATATTTTAGAGCTTAAAGCCATTGAAATAGACAGTTGATTAATCTATACTTAACCAAAAATAAAGCGTGAATATTCATATAGTTTTCTTTAATTTATTTGAAATTATACAGTCTGAATCTCATCAGGGTTTTTTAGTCTATTAAAGTTATCAATGTCTTGTGATCATCTTAGGCCCATCTTGACCGTCTATTTAACAAATTAATTTTATCTTGAAAAATGTATACAGTAGAATCCCATTGTGTCGAAATTGGAAGGGTTGATTACACTGCGACACTCGAATACAAACTGAAGTTTCGGTTACACTTACACATTGTTGACACGAATGGTTAGGTTGAACTACCCGATGGGTTAAATACTTTCTCGAGCACCGACGGGGTTCGAGCTAACGGGATTCAACTGTATGTTAAAATATTTGTGTATCTTTTATTGTTTGGTGACGTCCCGGTTACACTTACATGTTGTTGACACGAATGGTTAGGTTGAACTATCCAGTGGGTCGAATACTTTCTCAAGCACCGACGGGGTTCGAGCTAATGGGATTCAACTCTATGTTAAAATATTTGTTCTCTTTTATTGTCTGGTATACTCACATGTAATGTTACATTCTGGGTAACAAGATCTATCAAAATGTTTGAAATATAAAGCATTATATTAATAAATTAATTTTGCAGTTGGAAAAAAACATTGAAGAAAACATTGTCACCTAAACTGTTTAGTGAAGGCAAAAAAGGCAAAATTTCAAACTGAAATGCCTTGAATAGACAGAACTTTATATTCTAAACAAGAAAATACATATGCAATTAATGTTAAAATGGCTATGTGTGCTGGATAGTCCCTTTAATGGGAAGAGAAAGAAAATGTCCATCGGATGTTCATGATTAGCCAACCCTACCGGTCAGTTGAAGTCAGACTATGTAAACAAAAAATGTATATTTTCCTAGAAAATGAATAAAAAGGAAAATGGCTTTGTAAATGAAATTAAATGACAAATCATTCAAATATTTGAAAAAACAAATTCACAGAAAAACACTCAAACAAAAACAAACAAACACCAAACCTGCCCAAAACACTGATGAATGAGTGATGTTAGTACATGTGTATTTGTTAATTCTAACACTGCTTCAGTTACAATGGCAAACATAAAGCAAACAAATTTATTAATTAGTACAGATACAATGTACATGCTGGAAAGGCAAAGTCATTCCTAATAATATTATAATGTAGGAGTGTGTTAGAATGCCATATTGGTAATTAGTTCACAAACAGCCAGTTATGAGGTTTCCTTTGTGGTTTCCTTTTTCTACATCTGGGCCCGGTAACATAAAGCACTCTTAACACTTACATCAGACGTACACCATACATAATGTGTGCCGTATGTCCGACGTAAGTGTTACGAGTGCTTTATGTTACCGGGCCCTGAAGCTTAACTGATACCCGGTACTAATCAACACTGAGATCTGTGGTAACTATAAACATCTTCATATAAACATCAATGGAGAGAAATCATATTAAATATTTATACAGCAAAATCATAAATACATGTAAGCAGGATGTTTTATTATTAATGTGTTGAAAAAATTACACACAACACTAAATCTACACATGATATACTAGTACTATGACAACACTATTGTAATAATAATAATATCACCAGCAAATCAAAACATAATAATGCATTATACAGTAAAACGTGTCTAAACCAGACCCTGAAGTGATTCCGAATTATTTAAATTCTAAAACATGACCCCTCTAAACATCAGTCCGGATCCTGTCTAAATCAGATAGATATTAAGTCCCCGGGGTGATCCAGTTTAGACAGGTTTCACTGTATATATATTTTTAATCTCATCACTTTGACTTATACACCAAATATAGTACACATTTTAAATAACAGGTGCTTAGGATGTCTTAAACAGGCACATATGTAGGATTTTGAGATGGGGAGGGCATCACATATTTTATAAAGTTGATCTACAATAAAACATTTTTCAAATGAAATCTTTGTTTTGTTTTGCTAAAAGTGGACCTAACAAAGTGTTTAAAGTTGCATGTGGTGTGAATATGCACCTTCCCATTCTACAGGGTGTATACCATCAAATCAAATCCCATAGACAACAATAATAATATATGTGGCTAATAGAACTCCTACCTGCATCAAATCAAATCCCATAGACAACAATAATAATATATGTGGCTAATAGAACTCCTACCTGCAGCATATCAATCAACATAAACACCAGATATACCACTCCTTACCATTTAAGTGAATTAGAAAAAATGGGGTCAAGGTGCTCATTTCAAAGATAACGGGTAGCATCTATGACTACCCTAGTTCCACAAAACATTTGAGTACTTTTTTTAGATACCCCATATATGTTTCAAGCATAAGGCTAATTGATACAGTGGTACTAGATGAAATAAAATTGCATACATTTTTCACCCAGGTTTTTTTTACAACCAACACACTTACATTTATCACCAATCACAGGACTAGAAGTATTAACTGCTCTATTAAAAATTAGCGGTACCTCGAAAATTTACCCAGCCAGAAGTTATTTGATTTAGTACTACCTGCAGGCTATGGGCCTGCTAAAATGTTGGTTTTATAAAACCTACATTCCATGATTATAGCAGTATATTTTGTTCAGTCAACATTTTATTTTTGTTATTTGAAAAAAAAAAGAGTATTATACAACCTTTTCATTATAAAATGGAAGAACTATACAAGGAAAGGTATAAAAATCGATAGTACACTCTCAGTAGAAGAAAATTTAAATTATAAATTTACAAGAAAAATTAGGGTCGAGTTGGCAATAAACAAAGCCAATCACATTTACCATTTAAGGTTAGGGCATGTCCACCATGGTCACTGGCAAGGCCTCTGACTTTGCCAGAGAATGAGTCCAAGCTATTATCTTTAAGTAATGGAAATTTAGGTAGCTAGCAGTTATGAATAAAACAGCTGTTTATATTGAAAACAATTCAAGAAAAAAAAAAGGTGGTGGGGTAGCAATTTTGACTGAAAGTAAATGTTTTGAGATACTTTTTATCAGTCAGTTAGTTTACAGCACATAATTTTGTATTTAATGTTGACCTTAGAATAACTGTTACGTATACAAATTTGTACATGTTAAAACAGAGATTCATTTAACCTGTGTTATGATTTTATTTTATTTTTGTGACCAATATTCAACCAGGAAAAATAACTAATAATGATTAAAAAGCACGACCTAACATAAAAATGTTCAAATCACCACAACATAGTAGGCCTATAGAAATTAAAATAATCATGTTTCCCACTTTGTAAATTCTTTTAAGTAGTAAAGGGTATGTTCATTTGAAATCACTATTATACCAGGTACATGCAAATGCAATTCTTAATATGACATAGTACATGTATATCCCATAATAGTAATGCTCTTATTAATCAAGTGTGTCAAGCATTAATCACTTACGTAACCTATGTGACCAATTAATCAAGACCAAGTTTCATAATCAAGTAAAACTAAGTAGTTAAAAAACCCTCTAACACTTCATTTAAAGATAGTAACACAAAATTTAAATATGGCAACAAAATACATATTTAGGGCCATTCAACAATTATGTAATGCAAAATTTGGCATTTTTAATGCACACGTCAGCCCCCCCACCCCCCCCCCCTCCATATATCATTTTGTAAGGTTAAGACCACTACCCACTCTAAAATTACGTAATGACTGGCAATACCCCAACTGGCATTTACATGGGGAAATAAAACTGTAAGAAACAAACATTTTCTTACAGTAACTTTAACTGACAAAAGGTTGATATTTAATAAAAAAAATGTCACATAATATTTGTTTATTATATTATACTTTTCTATTACAGAAAGAAAAGAAAAGAAAAACAACAAAAAACAAAAACAAAATAACCATATCTTCAAAGCAAATGACATAAGACAGCAGTCAGACTTATGTTCCCAACATTTAATTATTCATTGATGCAAGTTGGTAGACAAGAAAATTTAAATGAAAACATTATCACATACTAACGGTATAATAATTCTACATGTTGCATCACAAGTTAGTTTCCATATTAGGATATTACAGAAATTATCACATGGGGATGGGTGGTCTGCATAATTTTTCTTTTTTATGTAAAGTAGGATGGTAGCCTTTGTTTTAATTAATGCAATTATAATCCACCCCCACCCCACCTACCCCTCCCCCAAAATAAAGAATTAGAAAATTAAGCAACTTATGATGGACCAAATATATTTTTAATTGCAATTCTAATGATATAGATGTCTGTGATGTTTTGACACAGGCATGTGTGTGTGATATGTTATTGATATTGTTAAAATAAACTGACACACAGCTGAAAAGGTTATTTATGAAAATTAAAAAACTTAAATTGCTTAAAATTTTATTTATGGGGAGTATACTTGTAAAGCCAAAGTAAAAAAACCTAATATTTCATTTTGAAAGAAGTTAGAATGTGCAAACACTTCCTTCGTTTATTTGTATAATATGATAATGTTTGTAACAGCTGTTACATGTAGGTTAACAGGTTACATAAATTAAATTTTGTATATTCTACATCTTATTCAGTTACTGAAATAAATCATTTGGATACTTGTTGTCAGCTTAGTCTGATTAACATTTTGCATATACAAAGTTTCCTTACGATTTATTTTTACCTAGATGGATTAGCACTTTTTGGGGGGGAAAGGGGGAAAAGAAGTGGGATAGACAGAAAGATAAAGAGAGAGAATTGGTGAAGGATAAGAAAGGAAGAAAATAAGAAGGTAAGAGAGGAGTGTGAAGGAATGAGAAAAGTACCATGGGATATAGGGAGTAAAGTGGGAGGAGGGAGAAGTGTGTCTTAACTGATATTTTGTCACTTTTAGAGACCCGTTATTCTCAGATACAAGATAGACTCCATCATAAGTGGTCATGTGGGATAGAAAAAGTACACCCTCGGTGGTGAAAATTTCGATCTGGGACGAGGCTTGCCATCTTTTTCTCCCATCCATTCAATAAATAAACCATTATTTTACACGAATAAACAAAGATGGCTGAAAAAGTAACTTGTTTATTTGACCGTTTTATCTTAAATAAACTACACTATCATATTTGCCGTATCTGTTTCATGTGTTAAATATAATTTAACACTACAAATTAACAAGATAGGTTTTATAATGAAGGTTTTAATAACAAAATATTAATCTAAAACTAACCAACTCACATTGATATGTCATATATTACCAACGCTGTAATACTCCCCCATGTTAAATTCAATGATGTCATAGCCCAAGACAGATTTACTCCACATTGGCTGACATCATGGAAAAGGTCTGTCTTGCATGGCTAGAGATGGGAGAAATTACCATATGTCCCATTAACATTTGGCATTTTTAGCACAAAGATTATGTGATTAATATTTTTTAATTGTTACCCACAAAATACCTACATGTATTAACTGCAGCTTCCATGAAATAATAACTATCAACATGCAATAATGCATTTATCAAATCAAAGGCAAAGATATACTTAAGCATTCACAACATGAGGATATCATCATCTATTAGGTTTATCCTATCCGCATCCTATCAATTAAAAGGTTTACTTTGAAAGAATTTTGTCAATGAAAATAATATCAACACTTATTGGGTTTATACTGTCAGTATCCTGGTAATGAAAGGATATAAATATCTTTACGGTTTATCCTGTCATTTACAGGATATCAAAATATTTAGGTCTAATATTGAAAAGTATTAAAATATTTACCTTCTTTGATAGAACATTTTGAAAAATAAAAACATTTTTATTTTCCTTAGAAATGTAGGCAAAGTGAAGGTGTAGGCCTTGAAGTGTTAAATTACATTAAATTTAATAATTGCATTCTATTATATAGTGACATAATTATGTTCACACATACGCAAATATCCCTGGCACATATAATCAGTTCTTGCTTATAGTGGCTACCAGCAATTACTGCAGGTAATCAACGAGGTGTATTCACATATGTTTGCGACTTATTAGTTAGAATTCTACTTTGTAATAGGTATTTCATCTCCTGTACTTTCGTGATCACCTGTTTTAGATTTTCAAAACAACAACATAATCCGTATATTTGAAACTGCATGATTTCGCGAATGGATGAGAACGTGTTCTTGTAACACCACCAGTCGAGGTAGTGTGTGGTTTGAGAACGGGAACACATTCCCGAACATGTTTTCACTTCTTTGAAACGTTTAGGAACACGTTCCCTGCACCAGGACAGTTTCGAATACATCGTATAAATCACTAATAATTATCTTTTTCAAAACACCAACTCATGGTTTTAGAGTGAAAAAGTCATAAACGTTTAAAAAGCCTACAGCTCTCTGACTAGATAGAACACAACTGCCTTAAGATACTGGCTGCATCATGCTAATATACCAATGTTCTGCCAAGCAGCTAGAACTATTCACCCTGTAAACTTGTATATAATAGTAATAAGAAGTAAGCAGCATCTGCCATTAGGTCTGGCATGGCCAGATGCATTTGCTGATAATTCTCGAACACCATAAAGATACTGTTTTCTCCAGTACTAACTGTTCAGTATTGCCTTCTCTAAGCGCGTCACTTGACTGGACAACTTTGCTGTATCACGGAGGTTTGAGAGGAGATTGTCCTTTCTGAGATCGACAGAGATCACCTGTAAGACAGCAGGATGAAGTGTTAAAAAGACAATACATGTACACTGCTATTAAGGTTCTATCATATACTAGTATAAGGAAGAAGGAAGACATTTTTATTGAATGACACACACAACACATTTTACTCTAGTTATGTTGCGTTGGACGTATCGGTAAAGATCAGATGAGAGAGAAATTTGCTGCTACCACACCAAGGGCTACTCTTTCCCACAGACAGGATAGTACATTTGTTACATTAGTGGTGGAGCACTGGCTGCAATGAAAAAGACTGACTGCATATCACCGGCCTCGGTGGCATCGTGGTTAAGCCATTGGTCATAAGGCTGGTAGGTACTGGGTTCGCAGCCCGGTATCGGTTACTCCCTTTTCTGGACAGACAGCCCAGATAGCTGAGATGTGTGCCCAGGACAGCATGCTTGAACCTTAATTGGATATAAGCAGGAAAATAAGTAAAAATAAAAAATTGCATATCGCTGGCATCCCAATGCTATAATAATACAACAAATTTATATAATATTAAATATAATCTGGATGGAAAAGTGCTCCTTTTTTTTACTGATATGGAGACAAAACAGTAAACACATGACGCTGCTATTTCGTATGCAAATGTGATCCTTGCTAGATATTATATTCACTTTAAAACAATCACAAGCTCTTGATATTTAAACAACAAACAATCATAAATATGAAAATAAATATTGTAGATATTTACTTAAATGGACCCACACTCAGCATTTAGGTTGTCAACCTATGCTGATATTCAGGACGTTATTTCATTACAAGGGAAAGAAAAAACAATTGCATATCAGATGTCTGTTTTTTAAATTATAAAATATATTTCTAATCTTAAATTTGAAGCTGTTTTAAATTGCTCTCCTCATTTGAAATTTATTGACTGGAATTGTTGGAAGGAGCAATGGATTGACCTAATAACAGCATGTAATCTTTGATACAGACGTTGTCATATATACAGGACAGCACATATTGCATATTTCAGTATACAGTGAAACCCATCATAACCAGAATCTCTGTAAACAAAAATCTTCATCCAAAACCGTTGTGTTTCATGGTCCCTTTTTATATCAGTTCTTAAAACTGGACTTTTTCAAGGAGACCACTTGTAGGATTGGGAAATATTTCCATCAGTCTATTAGTCAATTACATCCAGTCTGACATCCAAAAGCTGTGCATGATAATATTTAGAAACATGTGTTACACAACATTTACAGAAAACTGTATCCCCATATTAATTATAAACATGTACCTGCCCACTTCGGGTGATTCCTAAAATACTCTGTGTTTTAGTGTTAAGGGTTACTGCAAAGATGATGTCCATGATAATCCGTGTACAGGAGAGGCAGACGGCAGTTTCCATGTCACAGATGTACAGATAACTGTATTTGGTGATCATAAACAACAGGCCATATTTGCTAGACACCTGTAATAAACAAACATACAATGTATAACAAAATCTGATAAACAGCAGGCATATTTCATTGGTGGCTTTTGTGTATTTTTATTCCTTTAAAAAATATATATATATATTCATGGTCTTGCAAACATATTAAGAAGATGAAGAGAAAATAGGACTAAAAACATGAAACTTAACTTAAATAAAAGTAGGAATTATTAAAATTCATATTAAACTTTTTTTTAGGAGCCGATTTCTGCAATCTGGTTTATGAGCTACAAAGTTTAAATCAATTTTACTTCGTACTTTGTATTCCCAATAACGAGTAAAAATGTTATTCCTATTTTTCTCTCATAAGTGTTACTTAGTGTCTTACAAAATATTACAATATGCTTAACACTCCAAACTTTATTGAATAACAAGGATGACATCATTATGCATACATGAACATAAACCCAATAAGTAACAGTCTTCAATCTGATGGCACAGATTGCATTATCCAGACTGGTTAATTAAACTCTCTACCTGCTGACAATGAACAATCTAAATACCTGGAGGGAGATGGGAAAATCGTATTTGTCGTAGTCATCTCGGAACTGTACGTGATCGTAACTACTCCTTGGAGCAAAGTTCCCCTTGTGGTATGGACGCAATTCTATCACATGGACCTAAACATCAAGACAAATAATTAGAGAAAAACATAAGGATAACGAATTTGTTCCTACAATGTTCAATGCAGCGGTAAAGGAAAGAAATATATGTTTAAAAACACCGTAGAACATTTAAAATTATGGCTGATTAGATGCAACATATGGTTATTTTTAAACTTGTATTTATCTAACCTCTTTCCACACTAGTTACTTGTACCGAAAAGCAGCAAGGTCTTTTTTATATGCACTTATACATAGACAGGACAGTACATACCATGAGTTTGTTTTGTTTAACAACACAACTGAAGAACATTGATTTATTAATCATTGCCTATTGGATGTGAAACATTTGGGATCTTTTATATGTATTTTCTCACAAGCAAGACAGCCTTTGATATACCAAGGGTGGGGCACTGGTTCAGATGTGATATAAAAAACAAAACAGTCAGAGCATAGGTCCAATGAGGGGGCTTGATCCTACTACCCAAGCACCTCAGTTGATTGCTCCTTTGTCTTATACCAAGAGAGACAAGGACATATGGAGAGTAAAATCAGATTTCAATAGGACTGAAAATTAGAATTCCACAGAATTAAATGTCTTACCAATTCTAAAAAAACACAATTCTGTGCACTGTGATGAACAACCATAAATGCAACTATGAACCAAGTTTCAATAACCTAGGACTTATAGCCTGTGAGAAACTGATCTAAACATAAAACTTTTTTTAACACAAAGGTTGACAACATCAGAAAAGTAATACCTATATCTCGCATCTTTACTCCATAAAGCTGAGACAAAAACCAAGCATGTTTTTTATCATGTATTTCATTATCAACAAAATAAAAACAAAAACAAAAATTTGTTTAACAAAACCTCAGCATTGTCTAACATAGTTATTTTGACACTTAGTTGTAAAGATAGAGAGAAATTTGCTATCATGAAGACCTTTCCATGGTCTTGACTGTCTCTGGACCCCACACAGAAGGTTGTCGATGGGTAGAGGTTGTCGCAGAATTTGTACAGGGCAAAGCAAACAGCGTGAGAGTTGATACACTGTGTTATTTCTTCGTCCACACTGTACAGCTGAGTGATTCCTGAGATCCGGTCTTCCTGAAAAATGTAAGACATGTATCAAGATTTTCATCTCAAATAATGGAAAGCAAAGGAATGTCTGCTTAATGATACCCCAGCAGTTTTTTAAACCAAAGCTATTACATGTCCAATGTATGGTAATGGCAACACTTGCTTCATCAAGACTGAGAGAAAAAATACACTGCTGCCACATAAGATACTAAAATAAGGCATATATGTTAATAACACTGCAACATATTAGAAAGGGACTGAAAATTGAACAGCTTCTTGAGGCATTGTTCAATCAGTGGCTGTTGAATGCAAGTCCAAATCTGGCTAACGAGGCCACCATACTATTCTCTCAAATGGTATAAAACAGGATACACTGACCTGTAATAAGTAGCCACCTGTTAAGAGGAAACTTTTTATTACTTCTTTACCTGAGTTATGTTTAGGAGGGCAAGCAATTGCAGTCCTATGCTAGAGTGGATGGGTCATCTCCTAGAGTGGATGGGTCATATGCTAGAGTGGATGGGTCATATGCTAGAGTGGATGGGTCATATGCTAGAGTGGATCCGTGGGTCATATGCTAGAGTGGATCCGTGGGTCATATGCTAGAGTGGATGGGTCATATGCTAGAGTGGATGGGTCATATGCTAAAGTGGATGTGTCATATGCTAGAATCAGGGGTGGGAATTGGTGAACTGTAAAAAAGAGGAAATCTAGAGGGGTCCCGGAAATTCTTGAAATCCTAGGTTAAAATCTGTGCCATCTGACATTTTGGAGGAAAGGACAATTAAAATGCAAGGAAACGCAATGTTCCATGAGAGGAAAACAGCTGATTTGAGGAGAATTCCCACCCCTGTGATGGGTCATATGCTAGAGTGGATGGGTCATATGCTAGAGTGGATGAGTCATGCTAGAGTGGATGGGTCATATGCTAGAGTGGATGGGTCATATACTAGAGTGGATGGATGTAGTATGATAGAATTCAAGATGATGGTACCAATCAAACGTTTTGAGAGTGCTTGGTCTTCTGAACATACCACTGTGGGTGGCGACATGACACATGTTCAGCTGTAAATCTATTCTAATCAACTGAATTCCAATCTTTTTAATTAGAGAGATGAATATGAGTTTGGACACACACAAAATAGCAGAAAACTTTGCAGGGTTTTGAAAAGAATAAGGACATGAAAAATGTTTGGGTACTGCTAAAATCCAAAATTCTGGAAAAATCTGGAAGATCTTTTTATCTTTGTAATTATATTTAAAAATCTGGACAGATGAAGACAGGAAGGAAATGTTTTATTTAACGACGCACTCAACACATTTTATTTACGGTTATATGGTGTCGGACATATGGTTAAGGACCACACACAGATATTGAGAGAGAAAACCCGCTGTCGCCACTTCATGGGCTACTCTTTCCGATTAGCAGCAAGGGATCTTTTATATACACCATCCCACAGACAAGATAGCACATACCACGGCCTTTGATACACCAGTCGTGGTGCACTGGCTGGAGCGAGAAATAGCCAAATGGGCCCACCAATGGGGATCAATCCCAGACTGACTGCGCATCAAGTGAACGCTTTAACACTGGGCTACGGCCCGCCCCCAGATGAAGACAGATGAATACAGTTAATGACACATAGGTTTTACCTCTGGTGACATGCCAGTGAGCGCCAACCATTTGAGTGTAGGATCGGCTTGGTAGGACACAATCTCAGTGAATTCCAGACGACTGTGTCGGTTAAATATTTTCTCCGGAGAAGAGTCCTCTGAAGTACAAAAACATGAATTAGTCCATTATGATCCTTTCAGTGAAAGGGCTAACTTACATTTTCAGTTTTTTGTCATAAATAATGGGGGAATTTTGAGTGTAAAAGATGATTTTTGTCTGTGAATATTTAAGATTGACAATGATGGTGGAATGTTTCCATCACAATGAAGAACTGATAGCTGATTGTGACAGATAATTTGATAAAAAAAATATATATATTGTTTTACTAACAAAGAATATTAAGAAATACTGGAATATAAATTGTACTCATATTAATTTCCAACACAAACAGTGGTCACAAGATGAAATTATCGAGTACAACAATATTAAAATTGAATACTGAACATCTGACCAAAATGCAGGAAACAATACTTACTTGTACATGCATCCTTTCCCATATCAATATTATTTTACGCTGTCATCAACTTTTTGAGCTAACATTATGAATTTGAACCTCCTCCATGTGGATTTTGTCAAAATTAATCCGTTGGTCTAAAGGTTAACGTAAGTGACATGACCACCCTGTCACTGAAGTTGATATACTAACCTTGCCAGAGTGACCAGTGATAAACAGCCATGTCGGTCACTATGCCGATGATGTCCGAGTTGAGCCATGTCCAGAAGAGGACCTGCTCGTGATGGGTCGTTTTACTGATCAACGTCTTTGTGTCCAAGTTAAACACTTCAAACTTCATGAAAGCTACAAACATGGAAAACAAATTCTTTATTAACTTTATTGATCAATTTAAAGAAAGAAAGAAAGAAATGTTTTAACGACGCACTCAACACATTTTATTTACAGTTATATGGCGTCAGACATATGGTTAAGGACCACACATGGGCTACTCTTTCCGATTAGCAGCAAGGGATTTTTTATTTGCGCTTCTCACAGACAGGATAGCACAAACTATGGCCTTTGGTGAACCAGTTATGGATCACTAGTCAGTGCAAGTGGTTTACACCTACCCATTGAGCCTTGCAGAGCACTCACTCAGGGTTTGGATTAAAAATCCCATGCCTCGACTGGGATCTGAACCCAGTACCTACCAGCCTGTAGACCGATGGCCTAACCACGACGCCAACGAGGCCGGTTGATCAATTTAATGTCACAAAGTAAATCTACATTACAACTACATAATCATTTTTTGTTATTATTGTTTTGTTTAACGATACCACTGAAGCACATTGATTAGTGAATCATTGTCTATTGGATGTCAAAAACTAAGTAATTAGTAAATAAACTTCTACTAAGTAATAGACTAGATACAAATGCAGGGGCCTAGCTTGGGATTTTCTGGTGGTACGCAACCTTTTTCGGCGATGGAATAAAACGCTATTGGCTGTGCGTTTACATCATATATTTTAATTTAAAAAATATATGTAATCTCAGCTGGTACGCAGCTGCTTACCTGTGTATATGTAAGCTAGGCCCCTGAAATATGTACTACCATCCATTAAACACTTAAACCAACTGTCAAGGTATACCATAAATCTCACTGCAGTGAGAGACATCACAGTGATACTCTCAAATAAGGGTTTGAGCTGTCATTATGGTGTGTATTTTTTTTTAAATTGTATTATGTATAGATACATAAATATATAATATATTAGATAATATGTAGAGTTCTCAGATGTATACCCTCGACAACACCACAGCAAACTAAATATTGCACACAGAACATGTCTCCCCACATATAAACACATTCTATATGTACCTCTAGAAATTGAGGATTGTAACACAGTGTTAGCAACACCGGTCTAGCAAATCTCGATACAAACCTTTGAGTGCTATTATTGGCTCGGACGGATGCATAAGAACTGAGTCGGTCATCCCGCCATCGTACGACGTATACTCACAGTCCTTCTTCAGATTCACCACAGTCAGCTACAAACAAACACACACAGGAATGATCAATAAATGTATAGTGCCATCTCGTTAATCAAGAGATTATTCACAATTATCAACATTTTCACGAGCATTCAAACCATACATGTATACTAGTGGAAGAAACCGGTATTACACAATAAAATGAAAGACATACGAGTACAGAGACAATGTATGTCAAAAGAATATATCCCTTGCAAAATCAATATTTCATGTATACTTTTCAAAGGGATGGGAGTAACAAATTATTACTCTTTGTCTGCTTGTACATGTAAAAACGTTGAAAATTATTAATATCTCAAACATTTGTATTTTTAAAGATAAAAAGAAAGAAAGAAATAGGAATACACAGATCTGTTACATATGGATATGAATATGTGTGTGTACAATACTAAAATAAATAACTAATATTTAATTGCATATAATGTCATGTCATAAATATAGTCCATAGTAAAAAAAAACCCAGCTCCACAGAGAATTAAGAATGTTCTGCAGCAATCTCCATGGCATTGCACATTGCTGTGTGCAATTGCAGGGGTCACATACATATAATATTATGTGACAAGATGACAACATTTCATTTCATTTCAACTTATTTTCATGCTTATATCCAATTAAGGTTCAAGCACGCTGTCCTGGGCACATACATCAGCTATCTGGACTGTCTGTCCAGGACAGTGGGTTAGTTGTTAGTTGGTTAGTTAGTGAGAGAGAAGAGGGTGTAGTGGCCTTACACCCAATTGAGCCCTTAAAAACTCGCTCTGAGTTGGAGCCGGTACTGGGCTGCTAACCCTGTACCTACCAGCCTGTAGTCTGATGGCTTAACCACTGCGCCACTAAGGCCGGTGATAACAACAAACTTTTAGTAACAATTATATATTGGCTAAAGCAAATATACTAAATTGCCTGAGTCTACAGATGGATCATATAGAAAATAAAGGTTCACCGTAGAAGTAGAAGCCTTGGTTTTGGGATCGTTGTTTTTAGAATGTCGAACACAAATCCACCGGTCGGAAAGCATTGACACCCGGGACCATGTGACCTCATTACTAGGAATGCCGATATTTGTCAACTGAAAAAATAAAAAAGGAATAAATTATTTTATATAAAAGATCGGTCACTGAATTATTTTATCACAGTAATGAAAATGAAGAAAATATTTGTTGGGACATTCCTGAGTTTGCTGCAATTTTTAAGATGTTATCGACTAACAAAGACTTTTTAACGATTGTAATTACATATCAAATATATTTTTCTGCATAAAATATTAGTGGCTGTATATTAAACATGTTTCTGATCATTGTAATATTTGTACTAGGTTAAATTTCATTTTATTTCCTGAAAATTATTTTTTCGAACGTACGAAATTATTTGAAGACAAAATCCAGTTTGGGCTTCTTACAAATATTAAGATGACCAGAAACACATTGAATATACAAACACTGATATTCTAAACAAGAAAATATATTTAATATGCAAGTTTAATCATACAAATATTTTATTAGTCAGAAGTACATGTATCTTACAATCAGCAAACTCAAGAATGTCTCTTTAATGATACCACAGCATATCATTCAATAGATGGTTTTTATGGTAATTACAAGGTATAATCTACTTGTACTTTTGGAGTTTAGATTCCATGCAATAATCATGCATTATAAACTGTGTGGTATCTCTGTAACACAATACATTATTCACAACAAAATGTAATGGTTTGGCGTAAAAAAGATACTACTCACAAACAAGAGAGCACATATTGTGATTAAAGGGGAGGTATCACTGTAGCACCCCATCACTCACCTGAGACTAGTTCAAGGGGAGGTATCACTGTAGCACCCCATCACTCACCTGAGACTAGTTCAAGGGGAGGTATCACTGTAGCACCCCATCACTCACCTGAGACTAGTTCAAGGGGAGGTATCACTTTAGCACCCCATCACTCACCTGAGACTAGTTCAAGGGGAGGTATCACTCTAGCACCCCATCACTCACCTGAGACTAGTTCAAGGGGAGGTATCACTCTAGCACCCCATCACTCACCTGAGACTAGTTCAAGGGGAGGTATCACTCTAGCACCCCATCACTCACCCGAGACTAGTTCAAGGGGAGGTATCACTCTAGCACCCCATCACTCACCCGAGACTAGTTCAAGGGGAGGTATCACTCTAGCACCCCATCACTCACCTGAGACTAGTTCAAGGGGAGGTATCACTCTAGCACCCCATCACTCACCTGAGACTAGTTCAAGGGGAGGTATCACTCTAGCACCCCATCACTCACCCGAGACTAGTTCAAGGGGAGGTATCACTCTAGCACCCCATCACTCACCCGAGACTAGTTCAAGGGGAGGTATCACTCTAGCACCCCATCACTCACCCGAGACTAGTTCAAGGGGAGGTATCACTCTAGCACCCCATCACTCACCCGAGACTAGTTCAAGGGGAGGTATCACTGTAGCACCCCATCACTCACCCGAGACTAGTTCAAGGGGAGGTATCACTCTAGCACCCCATCACTCACCCGAGACTAGTTCAAGGGGAGGTATCACTCTAGCACCCCATCACTCACCCGAGACTAGTTCAAAGGGAGGTATCACTCTAGCACCCCATCACTCACCCGAGACTAGTTCAAGGGGAGGTATCACTCTAGCACCCCATCACTCACCCGAGACTAGTTCAAGGGGAGGTATCACTCTAGCACCCCATCACTCACCCGAGACTAGTTCAAGGGGAGGTATCACTGTAGCACCCCATCACTCACCCGAGACTAGTTCAAGGGGAGGTATCACTGTAGCACCCCATCACTCACCCGAGACTAGTTCAAGGGGAGGTATCACTGTAGCACCCCATCACTCACCCGAGACTAGTTCAAGGGGAGGTATCACTGTAGCACCCCATCACTCACCCGAGACTAGTTCAAGGGGAGGTATCACTGTAGCACCCCATCACTCACCCGAGACTAGTTCAAGGGGAGGTATCACTCTAGCACCCCATCACTCACCCGAGACTAGTTCAAGGGGAGGTATCACTCTAGCACCCCATCACTCACCCGAGACTAGTTCAAGGGGAGGTATCACTCTAGCACCCCATCACTCACCCGAGACTAGTTCAAGGGGAGGTATCACTCTAGCACCCCATCACTCACCCGAGACTAGTTCAAGGGGAGGTATCACTCTAGCACCCCATCACTCACCCGAGACTAGTTCAAGGGGAGGTATCACTCTAGCACCCCATCACTCACCCGAGACTAGTTCAAGGGGAGGTATCACTCTAGCACCCCATCACTCACCCGAGACTAGTTCAAGGGGAGGTATCACTCTAGCACCCCATCACTCACCCGAGACTAGTTCAAGGGGAGGTATCACTCTAGCACCCCATCACTCACCCGAGACTAGTTCAAGGGGAGGTATCACTCTAGCACCCCATCACTCACCCGAGACTAGTTCAAGGGGAGGTATCACTGTAGCACCCCATCACTCACCCGAGACTAGTTCAAGGGGAGGTATCACTGTAGCACCCCATCACTCACCCGAGACTAGTTCAAGGGGAGGTATCACTGTAGCACCCCATCACTCACCCGAGACTAGTTCAAGGGGAGGTATCACTGTAGCACCCCATCACTCACCCGAGACTAGTTCAAGGGGAGGTATCACTGTAGCACCCCATCACTCACCCGAGACTAGTTCAAGGGGAGGTATCACTGTAGCACCCCATCACTCACCCGAGACTAGTTCAAGGAGAGTCATTTTTATCTTGTGAATTTGTTTTTTAAAAGTATACTACTCTTATAACAAACACATTTGCATACATAAGTTATTAATCTATAGAGAGATAAAACGAGACTTTATAACCAGTTCATTCTATGCAGTAGTTCGTTCTAAGCATGTTCGTTCTAAGCATCGTTATAAGTATATTTTACTGTACTACAAATGTATTAAATATCACGATTAATGTGGTAATATCTTAAATGGCTATATATAATCTAAATTAAGGGACTAATTGATAATTTTAGCTCAATTTCTGTTTTCACAATGAGGTCTGGTTCATTGCAATACCAATGATATACCAATCATGAAGCCATACAGGTCACAATAACCACTGTACTTTCCCACAGATATGTGTGCATGTAGGACAGCATGTAAACCATGTGCAACCTGTGATATACCCTCAAATAAATATTGTTGTTGAAAGTTAATTATTATGACCAAACAGAATTAAAAAAAGATATATGTAGCAATGTGTGTGTGTGTGTGTGTGTGTGTGTGAGTGATTGTATGTGGGTATGTGGGTGTGTGCATGTGTGTGTGTGTGTGTGTGTGTGTGTGTGTGCATGTGTGTGTGTGTGTGATTGTGTGTGGGGGGTGGGTGGGTGTGCGTGTGTGAATGAGTGCATGCGTGCGAGTGTGTGCATGTCTGTATATGTGAGTCTGTGTTATGTAAGAGGCACTGTGATTGTGTGTATGTGTGTTACACTTAACATGATCGTTGCAGTTACAAGAAACAAAAACCAAGACACAAACTAATAGGAAGCAGAAAGTGAAAGCTGCTCAAAATGTACAGTGTTCCTTCTAATAAAAAAAAGCTGAAGTTTGTTTTGTTTAACGACACCACTAAAGCACATTGATTAATTAATAATCGGCTATTGGATGTCAAACATTTGGTAATTCTGACATATAGTCTTAGAGAGGAAATCTGCTAATTTGTCCATTAGTAGCAAGGGATCTTTTATATGCATCATCCCACAGACAGGATAGTACACACCACAGCCTTTGATATACCAGTCGTGGTGCACTGGCTGGAACGAGAAATAGCCCAATCAGCCCACTGACAGGGATTGATCCCAGACCAAGCACGCATCAGGCAAGTGCTTTACCACTGGGCTATGTGCCACCCCTCTTTCTAATAAGCACTCACTTGGTGCATGCTCGGTTTGGGATCAACTGGTACATCAAAGGCCATGGTATGTGATATCCTGTCTGTAGGATGGTGCATATAAAAGATCCCTTGCTACTAATGGAAAAATGTAGCGGGTTTCCTCTCTGAGACTATATGTAAAAATTACCAAATGTTTGACATCCAACAGTCGTTGATTAATAAAATCAATGTGCTCTACTGGTGTCAAACAAAACAAACTTCTTCTTTTTCCTAACAAATACAGGTGTATAATCAGTTTCCCAAGCAGGTTTTGCTGTCCACGTATTTCTAGCAGTATTCCAGATATATCCACAATTCCTCATTTTCTGGAGTGATAATATTAAACATTAGCTTTTATCCACATTTGCTTCAAGTTTCCACATTGCTGTTTTGAAAAAGTACTACTTGTACATTGTGTACAGTCTAATAAGTTGTCTAATTTCCACACCACATGACATTATACTTTCTAGAACTATCCAGCCAGTGCTCCACAACTGGTGTATCAAAGGCCATGGTATGTACTATCCTGTCTGTGGGATGGTGCATATAAAAGATCTCTTGCTGCTTATTGAAGAGAGTAGCCCATGAAGTAGCAACAGCGGGTTTCCTCTCTCAATATCTGTGTGGTCGTTAACCACATGTCTGACACCATATAGCCGTAAATAAAATGTGCTGAATGCGTCGTTAAATAAAACACCTCCTTCCTTCTAGAACTATGTACTTCTCAGTTTCTAACATTTGTTTCCAAATTAAAAGCAGAGAGTACTCCCACTTGACAAAATTAATTCTGAGCCTTGGGAAATAAACAACAAATGACTCTACAGTACAATGGTGTCAAAGATGGAATTGTAACACATGATTTTATAAAATGTCACATATTGGACTATTAAAAGAAGAGATCAATAAGGCATTTGGCCTGGTCACAAAAACAAAACAAAATGGCTGTCCCCAGTTAGCAGGAATAATCATGGTTTTTTATTAACTCTAAAATTACACGTTTTTCATTTGTTAAAGTGTCAGTATGTGTTGGTGTTCAGGGTGTGCATCTTTCCAACACATAAGGGTCTTGTTTGAGTTGACTGTCCCTTTAAGTCATTTTTACAAGACAAGTTATAGAGTACTGGTTTAAAACAAGAAAAGCAATGAAATGGGTGTGTATATTTATTTAATACAATTTAAAATATATGTTTTTTTTGGGTTTTTTGTTGGGGGGTGGGTGGGTGATTGAGCGTACATTACAAAGAACCTGCCTACATATAGAAATGTAAATCGAATCTGCCTACTTTGTCATCAAGTACATGTCAATATATTAATTGCTTCACCACGACATATTTTTATACAACTTTCCAGTTGCTTGTCAATAACGGTACACTGAAGGTGTAAATACAGGTATAAAAACGTACACATTTAAATACAAACAGAAATACTATTCACAGTTTTATTGCATTTTGTCAAACAATTTGTATATCCATGAACATGTAACTAGTACTTTTATTCATGCAATGAAAGAAATGATTATTTATCTATTTACATGCAACAGGATCCACCACAGCTTTTAACAATAGTCAAAGAAAAGTGTTTCCTATTCAGCCTGTTTATTACAGATAAAGATATTCTTTCCAATGAATGGTACGGATTATTAATCAAAACATACAACACTAACTCTCAGCGGCAATGAAACTTGTCCTTCATTCAGCATAAATAGGTTGTTAATGTAAACAAAGTAAAATGGTCTTTTAGGTCCACTGGGCATTTTGCTTTCAATACATTTAGTCTGGGGCCGTCTAGCTTACAAGATGAGCAGACTGGAGCTAAAAGGTATGCTAGTTCTGTCTGTCTTTCTGTTTGTCTATTAGTCAGTCAAGTGTCCAACAACGTGAGCATTCATCTGTCTGTCTGTCTGTCTGTCTGTCCATCTGTCTAACTGCTTACTACCTATATAGTTACCTAAACATACAGGTAAGAATTTGTGTATAGAGTACCATATACAGGTAGCTAGCTGACTTTGATGTAACAAATTTGATGCAGTTTCAGTTAAGATCACTAGAAACTATATTTTGTCAAATGTTCATGTCACACCATTGGTTTGACTATAGTAATATTCCTGTTTTATATGCAAATAAATGTTCAATAGGAAATTTTGAAGTAAATGCTGTCCTTGGGGGCAATGTCATTTAACTAAAGAACAATGTCAACTCATTGTCACTGATCAGTTTAAAACAATAAAATAAATAAATAACTATATCTTTTTCATCTAGGGAAAGTTTGATATAAAAGATGTCACACAATATTTGAAATCATTAGTACTACTGTCAAGGTCATTATTAGCTTCATTTTTTGTTTTTAAATGTAAAAAAGAAGAAATAAAAAGATTATTATTTTCATGTTATGGGCCATTAACAATGTACATATACCTAAATGATATCCTTTATATCCCATCTAGAACACTGTTTATTACAAAGTCTAATACTTTTAAAACTAAACCAATGATTAAAACTTCTTTATTTTAATCATTATTCCTAGGCCCAGTTTTGTATACCTGTATATACTAGCTTAGTATATACACAATATACAATCTTTACAATTTTCAGACATTTTTAAATGATTACAATACCCTGAGTGTTCCAGATGGATCAAAAAGCAGATAGTTATATGAAATGGCCGATATCTATATAAATGTACACATGCTTTTTTTCACTGCTCTGAGCATTATTTTTCAAATTGCACATATAGACAAATAACTTAAAAGTTTGTTTTGTTTAATGACACCACTAGAACAATCAACAGCTATTGGATGTCAGACAATTGGTAATTCTGACTCAGTCTTCAGAGGAAACCTACTACATTTTTCCTAATGCAGCAAGGGATCTTTCATATGCATTTTCCCCACTGACAGGAAAGCACATACCACGGCCGTTGACCAGTTATGGTGCACTAGTTGGAATGAGAAAAACCCAATCATTTGAACGGATCCACTGAGATGGTTCAATCCTGCGGCACAAACACCTCAGGCAATCACTCAACCGACTAAGCTAAATCATGCCCCCACAAATGACTTGCATGCATATACAATAGTCACAGAAAGCATGTTTTAAAATAATACATTTTTATAATTTATGCATAGATAAATACATCATTACATGTAGAAAAGACCATTCAGTTCCTGTTTTCCTTGTGACATGCCATTAATAAACTGTCTGCTGCCTCAGCTCTTTTATGTACACAATAAGGACAATGTGCATACAACAACATGGCAGTGGGACTTGCATCATGGCAGTTGATAACATAGTACCATAGTACATGTATCACACAGATAATGAAAATATAGAAGTTTATTTAAATTTGATATTCTGTTTGTTAAATAATAATATAGGATATGGCACCAAATGGCAGGTTTAACTTTCGGTCCCATTAGATAAATTTTGTTTTGTTTTGTTTTGCAGTCACAAAAGCAGGATTCAACTGATACACAATCTGATAACTACAACTGCTAACACTATGGAAGGTAGGCACATACGTGTATTCCTGTATTACAAGGAGATTAATTATTAATATATATCTGCCAGTTTCGAACATACATGTACATGTACCAGTACACATCGGTACACATATTCTAATTCTTAATGTACTGATTATGATATGCAGAGTACTGTTAAAAAAACAGCATTACATGTGCACATGGATAACATGACTTTACAGTCTACACCAGACATCAATAATATTAAATAATTAGTAATATCTGCAGAGTCTCATCAAAGTAACGTGTTGTGAATTACATTTCCATTTACATCACTGATTAATAAATGACAGCCAATTTACAAACATACACATACTGGGCTGAATTTATGAAGCCTGTTTTTCGTAAACACGGGTGTTTAAGCATTGCAAATGTATGTAGTTACACACAGATTTGTAAATACGGCCCATTAAGTTTATTAGACTATTAGCTTGAATGTATAGTGAAACCTGTCTAAACTGGACTATGCCAGTGAACTAATATTCAGACAAGGTCCAGGGTTTAAAGGGTAGCATTTTGGAATTTAGAAAATGTGGGATCATGAAACACGGCCAGTTTTGACAGGATTCCAGTTTATTCAGGATTTGGTTTAGACAGATTTCACTATATTATTTTTTTAATTCAGATTACGAAAGAAAGAAATGTTTTATTTAGCAATGCACTCAACACATTTTTATTTATGGTTATGTGGTGCCAGACATAAGACTAAGGAACAAACTGATAATAAGAGAGGAAACCCACTGTCACCACTCCATGACTACTCTCTTTGGTTAGCAGCAAGGGATTTGTTTTATATACACCATCCCACAGATAGTATAGTACATACTATGGCTTTTGTTACACCAATTGTGGAGCACTGGTTGGAATGAGAAATAGCTCAATAGGCCCACAGGGATCAATACTATACCGATCGTGCATTAGACAAGTTTTCACCAATTATAAACTCTTGTACTAGTCACTAATTCATTAACAATTATTTTTATTAAATATCCATACACGCATTTTGAAAACTTAAGGAAGATATTTTTATTTATTATTTGACTTTCATTTCAGATCCATTGGATATCAAATTTCCAGAATGCTTGGTCAACATGGTCCGACTCCAAGCCCAGGACACAGTGAACAGAGTTCTGGACAACAATGGCTGGGTTACGATATGTGGCATTCCTGGCAATGGAAAGACTACACTGGCTTTCCAGACAGCTCAAACTTACCAGGAAAAGGGATACACGGTCAAACTGATTCCAGACTTGGGAAAACTTCAAAGCAGTGCATTACTGAATCCAACACAGCCATTACTGCTGGTCTTTGATGATGTTTTTGGCTCTAGCAGTGTCACATCTGTGAGTTCCACGCTGCACTTAATCAAATTACTAGACTGTCTAGTGAAACTGATGTCTCTTAAACAATCCAAGCATTCAGACACAGAGGATGAACCTACGAGTATTATGCCCAGTAGAAACCATCATGACGGTAATACCAGAAACAGAAAACATCCTGATGTAAAATTTATATTCACCACAAATTCAAAACAACTCTATGATGCCACAATAATTTTTCCAAAATTCAAATACACATGGTTTAAAGATTCTACTTTCGTTGACATCACCTCAAAATTTCCTCTCACTGAACATGAGAAAAAGCTTATTCTGCAAAATCATCTGAAAAATGAATTGGCAGATGAGCTTGCCAATGCTGAATGCATTCCAGAATCTTCTGAACTTGGATTTCCATTAGCATGTTCAATCCTGAGCATGTCTGAAGTATTCCTGAAGAACAGTGTAGAATTCCTGCAACATCCACTAGATCACATAGTCCACAAGATCCAGTCAATCCTAGAAGACAGAGACAACCTGACTGTGATTCTGCTTCTAGTAGCTCTAAATGAAGGGAAATTGTCCATGGACGATGTCAGAAGATCATCCAGTAAACTGACAAACCAGCTCAACATTATTGCATCATACACTGGTATAGATGTGACCGACATTGTCCAGTCCATATTAACATTGTCTGAGGATGTAACAGATACTCTTCTTTCAGAAAGTAAAGTTGAGTATCATGTGAGCATGATCAGCCCATCAATATTCAATGTGCTGGTATACTGCATAGGACTAGTGTATCCTAAGTTTTTGATAGATCAGTGTCCTTATATACTTCTTGGGGACAGAATGAAGTTGTCAGTTAATGATGATAAATATCACATCGAAATACAGGAAACACACCATGCTCTGCTAATACAGAGGCTTGTCCATGAAATAGCTGAAGGTAACTTTGATGGGCCTGTTGAACACAAATCCTGGCAGTGTCCAGAAATAGCAAGAGGTATCAAGAAGGAACTACAAAAAAGCAATGCCTTTAGGCATCTCAGCCACAGTCAAGACCCAGAGAATGGACTTCACTTCTTATTTTGGGCTGCCCTATGTCCTTCCACAGAATTCCTTGAAGAAGCTATGGAAATGGAGTACTTCAGTATAGACGAAAAGATGGAAGGAATAATATCCTGCTGTATAAATGGAAATAGTGAAGCTTTTGATATTTTCCTTTGGGGCAGTCTACTGGATTCAACTATATGTCCACCAACAACTGACAACAGCAGCAGCAGAAAACATTTACTGAACAAGCAGACCCTGCAGATGTTTAGTGGAACTACTGACAAACCAATCCATATAGCCTGTAAATATGGTCACACTGACATTGTCTTGAGACTCTTAAAGGACAAGGCATATATCGAATTAAGGGGATCTGATAATATGACTCCACTGCTCACAGCGGTGTCATGGGCTCACCCATCTCTTGCTAACATGCTCATTGAAAAAGGTGCCAGCATAACAGCTGTTGATACAAATGGACAAAACTGCTTGCACAAAGCCTGCCATTTAGGACTGGAGGATGTGGTCATCAACCTGTTGAATGAAGGCATCAATATTAACCTGCCTGACAAAAATAATAACACTTGCCTGCATCTGGCTTTCAGCAGCAACAACAAAAACATTGTCAGCAAGCTGCTGGAGCAGAATATTGACATCAATGTCAGAGGTCATGGTCTAAGAACACCACTAATGGAGGCTAGTTACTGTGGGATCACAGACTTAGTGGATTTCCTTCTTCAGCAAGGGGCTGATATTCACCTCACTGATGAACATGGGGATAATTCTTTGATGATTGCTTGTGAAAATGGCCATCTGGATGTAGTACAAGTGCTTCTGAAGTCTGGACTTGATGCCAACTTTACTGGTAAAACAAAACGGACACCACTAATGGCTGCAGTTCTTTCAGAGTCATTAGAACTTGTGGAATATCTTGTAGAAAATGGGGCAAATACTTATCATGTTGATGCCAATGGAATTAACTGTCTGATGCTTGCATGTGCTAAAGGTTGTACAGACATAGCAATGTTTCTCATTGAACATGGAATGGATGTAAATGACAAAGGAGGAACAGAATTTTTACCACTCTTGTTTGCCTGTTTCTCAGGATCTGGAGATTTAGTTGACAAACTAATCCTTATGGGTGCTGATATCAACTTCACGGACAGCAACAAAAATAACTGCATGCTGCTTGCCAGTCAAGGAAAGAATGTGGATGTAGTGCAAAGGCTTCTCAAGCATGGGGTGAATATTGACAGCCCAAATAAGTGGGAATGGACTCCATTATTAATTGCAAGCCAGAGTGGATCTGCAAAGCTTGTTCAAGAGCTTCTGAATAATGGAGCCAGCATAGAGGAAGATGGAAACAACAGCTTAGTGTTAGGATGCTTGAATGGTCATCTTGATACTGTGGATACTCTTGTTGCCGCTGGTGTTAATGTGAACTGCAGGAGCTCCTGGGAACAATCACCACTGTCAGCAGCATGTCAATCTGGGACAAAGGAGTTAATCCGAATCCTGATTGAAAGAGGAGCCAACACCAATGAAATTGACCACAATGAAAACAACTGTCTAATGGCTGCATGTGAGATGGGTCAAAAAGGAGTTGCTGTACAGCTTATTGAAGCAGGACTTGACATCAATAGTAGAGGTTTTGGTGGACAAACTCCCTTGATGGCTGCTGTATATTCAGGTAATGCAGAACTTGTAAGTGAACTGATAAACCTTGGAGCAGATGTCCATTTGGTGAATGAGGAGAACAACAATGCCTTAGTGATTGCTTGTGCAATGGGCTACAAAGATATTGCTATCAAGCTACTGGACAGTGGTCTAAGCATTAACAGTAGGTGTCACACAAAAAAAACACCACTCATGTTTGCAGTACAATCCAGTGCACTTGAATTTAAAGAACACTTCTTACTGAGGGGAGAAACATCTTGTGAAGCAGCCAACTATCTCATCCATACTGGAGTAGGAAGTACTGATCTTGTGGAGTATCTGATTCAACGTGGAGCAGATATCTTCATGACAGATGAAGAAGGTAATAACTGTCTGATTTTGGCCTGTGCCCAGGGAAACTTGGACACCACCCTGCGACTCCTACAGTATGGTCTAGATATAAATGGAACTGGCAGCAAGGACATTACTCCTCTGATGGCAGCTTGTCAGTCTGGTTGTCACCCTCTCATTGACTTTCTCATAGAAAACGATGCAGATATTTCCCATAGAGACAGTGATGGAAATACCTGTTTAATTCATGCCTGCATCTCCGGGCAGACAACAGTGGTAATAAAACTTGTTAAAGCCGGTTTGGATATCAACACGTGCAACAAGAATAAACAGACACCAATCATGGCAGCTGTCCTTTCTGGATCCATAGACACAGTTGAGTATCTAGTAAAAAGAGGAGTAGATCCTCACCTCCAAGATGAAAGTGAATCAAACTGCTTGTTTTTGGCTTGTGAAACAGGTAACAAAGAGATGGTCTTGAAACTGCTGGACTATGGAATTGATATCAATGCTAGAGGAAAGAAAAGTAGAACACCACTTATGGCAGCATGCTTATCTGGATCCTCTGAATTAGTTCATCTCCTAATAGCTAGAGGAGCCAACATCTACCTAACAGACAAATATGGATTAAACTGTTTTGAAATAGCAGCAGGTACCGAAAGAGGTCCAGAGATCATGAAGGAATTGTTGGACAGTGGATATGAGGTGGACACGCGGGGAAACTGGGAACAAACTCCACTGATTGAAGCTAGTCTGACTGGATCAGCTGACGTGATTGAGAACCTCATCAAGTGTGGAGCACAGACTGACCTACGGGACAAGGACAACAACAACGCCTTAATTCTGGCCTGTTCCAGGGGACACCTGCAAGCTGCTGCCAAACTGATGGAAACTGGGCAAGACATCAACTGCAGAGGTCAGTGGGACGCAACTCCCTTAATCTCGGCGAGTGTATCAGGAAATGCTGACTTGGTAGAACTGCTGATTGTAAATGGGGCAGACATGGACTTGATTGATGAAAGTGGAAACAATGCTCTAATCTCGGCATGTGCAAAAGGGAAACAGAAATGTGTGACAAAGCTGGTGGAGTATGGTGCAGACATCAACAGCAAAGGCAAATTCCAGTGGACACCGATGTTGGCAGCTAGCTGGAATGGTTGTCATGATGTTGTGGACTTTCTCCTATTGAAAAGAGCAACATGTAACGGCTGTTCAAATGATGATGTCAAGTGCCTGAGCCTGGCAATAAAGAATGGAAATGGTGATGTTGCTGTTAGACTGCTTGAACACATCATTCTGGAACATTTAGAAACAACAAATGACACTGAACATGCATGTGCTTCTGAAGTTAAAACAAATATGGCAAAATAATTCCAGAAATTATATAAATTATCTGATCTAAGAACATGAATCTGAATGTACAAACCTGCTCAAGTGGCCACCTCTGTTAAGCATACAATGTTTTATAAGGCTATGTTTTTGATTTCCTAAATCTACTACCACCCAAACTGACCTACTTGTACATATAGTGTTTAGTGTACAGTATTAGACGGGAATGCTTCCCATGTCCATAAAAATATAAAGTTGTTTTGTTAGTTAGAGCTTGAGGACTGTAGTTTTTGCCATGAGCAAAATTTAGGCAAGCTGAAGATCACAATTCTAAAATAGTGCTGGGCGAGCAATTATATTAAGTTTCAAATCAAACTGATTAAACGTTTTATTACAAGGTGATCAATTTGCCACTTTTTAAAAACTTTCCAGATCAGTTTGGAGGGGAGCAGGAATGATCAATCACCTTTCCTGGCGAAGACTGTTGCATACCGATAAATATACTGATGTCCAAAAAACACTTTACCAGGCCTAAAATTGTAGTGTAGAAAACCAACAAACGGTATGGTGGGATATGAAAGTATCATGAAGTTCAACAGCTAAACATCACTATGCACTTTGTGATACATGCAAAGTATTTGTACGGTGGTTTCTAAATTGGTCCTTTTCAATTAGCAACAATATTTATCAAATTATAAAAATTTCATGTATGTAATTGTAGAGTTTATTTGGACGTCAGTATACATATATTTATATAGAGACTATCACAATTTTTAATTGAGAATGAATATTAATTATCAAATTAGTACATTACATTTAAACTATATATTATAATGATACCATAATATTAATATTAATAATAGATTTTCTGTCGTAGAAAACTACAACCATAGAGTTACATGTAACATATTAGAGACACAGTTCAAGACCAACATACATAGATACATACATGTTGACACAAAAAGCAACAGGGAAAGGATGCAGTAGAGTAAATGTATGAATGAATAGTGACAAATCCCATGAAATAATAGCATTGGAATGAATGAATGAATGTTTAATGACACCCCAGCATGAAAAATACATCGGCTATTGGGTGTCAAACTATGGTAAATGCAAAATAATAGCATTGGTGAATTTGCTATAAAAATCTATCGCCAGATTGAAGTTTCATTTAGCCAATCAGCAAAATTACAGAACATTCATAAACGACAGACAATGTTTTAATTATGTAGCTTTCTGGCTCAGGGCTTCTAGAATGTAATAAACATCCACTAGCCATGGGATCAGTGATTTAAAAAATGTACTAGCCATGGGATCAGTGATTTAAAAAATGTACTAGCCATCATTAAAAATGTATTAGACCTACTTCAAATAAATACAATTTTACTAATAGTAATAATCTGATATGTCACCTAAAGATGTAGATTGAGCTTAAAAATCCTTAGATTGGGGGTGGAAAGAGGGGGCAAGATATATTTATAAAATATGTAAATGCAGCATATAACTGACAAGAGTTTTTTCCACTAGCCGTTGGGCTAGTTATAGTAATTATTTACTAGCCCAAAACTGAATATCACTAGCCATGGGAGTGGGGCTACCATAATCTAGAAGCCCTGTGGCTAATTAGTAATGAAATATATTCCCCAAATTCAACTTTAATTCACATTTAGTGATTTGGCAAGCGACATTTTAAATCCTGTATATTAAAATTCATCTTTGCATTTCATCAGCAACAGCTTAGTATATAGGTAGGTACATGTATGGCTGAAGGACATTTCTTCTCATTTCTTGGCAATATGCTAAATATCTACATGTAATAGCTGCAGATTAAATAAACTGCTTTATTCTTAATTGTTTATCTGTTTTGTTATGCTATGTACTGAAGTCATCTTCGTGTATATTCTGAAGAAGAGAATGGAAGAATACACCTACATGTACATGTTCATTTAGGTCAATTCTGTTTGGTACATAAACTGGATGCACATATGCAAGATATATTTTACAAAATGTACTTTTTCTTTCTTTTTAATTGTTTTTGTGCTTATATCCAATGAAGTTTCAAGCACGCTGTCCTGGGCACAAACTGTAGCTATCTAGGTTGTCAATCTGTCCAGGACAGTGGGTTAGTTGTTAGTGGTTAGTGAGAGAGAAGAGGGTATAGTGGTCTTACCCATTGAGTTAAGACTCACTCGGTACCGGGCTTCAAACCCTGTATGTACCAGCCGTATGTCCATGACAGCTTAACCATGACTCCACCGAGGCCATACTGAAAGTTGTCAAGCATTAGAATGGAATTTGTTTTCTTAAATTTGCTCAATAATAACAATTTAGAAAGTGCAATTGTGCAGGATGGGGTAACGTAATTAAAATATCACCATTTTCACTATCCAGGAGAAACCATGGTCACAGTACCTGCGTCATTATGTTTCTGACTCCATATAAAAATCATAATTGTCACGCCTCCAAGCTATGGAACTGCAGACAGGATTATATTTACAACAATAGTTTTCACATTCTCACAAATAGAGCAAGCATATACCGGCCTGGTTATGCCATTTCAATTGGCACAACAGGATTTACTGCTTGTGTAAAAAAAACCTGAATGTTCAGTTCTAGCAGTGTACTTTTACATTGTTTTAAATGCAAAAAAAAAAAAAAAAAAACCCCACAAACCACAACACCTTATTAACTTGGCCTTATGCAAACCAAAATAGGTTTTGCAATTTTAATTTTTTTTGGGGGGGAAGAGGATTATGCAAATGACATATTAGTGCAATCCAACACATTGTACATTGTAACAATGTCATGAACACTATAAGAATACAGAAAGAAAGAAAGAAATGTTTTATTTAACGACGCACTCAACACATTTTATTTACGGTTATATGGCGTCAGACATATGGTTAAGGACCACACAGATTTTTTTAGAGGAAACCCGCTGTCGCCACATAGGCTACTCTTTTATGACAGGCAGCAAGGGATCTTTTATTTGCGCTTCCCACAGGCAGGATAGCACAAACCATGGCCTTTGTTGAACCAGTTATGGATCACTGGTCGGTGCAAGTGGTTTACACCTACCCATTGAGCCTTGCGGAGCACTCACTCAGGGTTTGGAGTCGGTATCTGGATTAAAAATTCCATGCCTCGACTGGGATCCGAACCCAGTACCTACCAGCCTGTAGACCGATGGCCTGCCACGACACCACCGAGGCCGGTTATAAGAATACAGATACATGTATCCAGCAATAGAAATAAGCAGAATCTTTCATTATAGTCCATCGGATAAGTACATCTAGAACTCTACTTGTCCACCACTTTTTCACTTGTCCAAAGAAATTATTTGTTTTATTCAAGTATATAAGGACCATATTTTTGATTCCTCAAAATAACACTGCATTGAAAATTTTTACTTGTCCACTGGACAACCATTGATGTACATTTTGCTTGTCTGAGCTACAATTGCAAAGCTCGGCGATCTATTTCGAAACTGGGCGATTCCGCCTTGTGCAGCAGTTACAGGGGCCGTCTCATATCAAGCGAAGTTACAACATGGAAGAGTTGGCTAATGCCGTTTTGGATGAATTTGGATTTCATTACGTCATTAAACCAAAACAATTACACATTATTGATTCCATTTTGAATTTGAAGGATACATTTGGGGTGTTATCGACAGGATACGGCAAAAGTATGTGCTACGTACTGCCTCCTCTTATGAGATGACCCCTGTAACTGCTGCACAAGGCGGAATCGCCCAGTCTCGAAATAGATCGCCGAGCTTTGCAACTGTTGCGACGGAGTGTCACGAAGCGTAGCTGAATGTGGGTGCTGTCGGGTTTCTTTCTGTAGTAAGTGTATTAGTGATTAATATGTGGATTTTTTTGTATCACTTAACTCGAAAATGATTGATGTAAAGGTATTTGACGTCAAACATAGGATTGTTGTGGTATTAGAGCGGGACTCGTTGCCTACCGTTTGGTAGTCAGGAATTGCCAAAAAAAGACATAGGTTGGTCTCTAACTGTAATGAGAGCGTGTTTATGTCCAAATGTCCGTCTAGCTCTCTTACAGTCAGAGTACTCGGGCTACTAGCTAGGATGCTCAGCGTAAACATTCTGTCATTTCCACAAAATTCAACTAACATTCAAGATAAAGTATACAAAATAAATGTAAGTTGAGTTATTTAATTAAACTTTTATTGATCATAATACATACCGGGTAATAAATATGGAACCACACACAAGTTGTTTTGTCATGAGTCATGTTATTTATTGCACTCGTTTATAGCATGCCAGATTTATACCACTCGACCGCTATGTTGTATAATATTCATGCACACTATAAACTTGTGGAATAAACAACATGGAAAAACAACTGGAATGTAGTTCTGTATACTATCCTTAATGTTTCCCTAGCTTGTTTTAGCATGGTGCAGCACCATGCCTCAATAGTCTAGCACCATCTTGCCTCAATCAGTGCCATGCTGCCCTGAGATTAAACAAGCCTTTTTCAGTAATTAATTCTAAAATTGCCTTTATAAAACACCCAAAAAGGTATTATTAATTAATAGAATATGCCTTTTATATCTTTTGCCATTCATTTATTAAAGCAAGCACATAAATTACATTAATGTTTATTTTAATTTTAAAAAATATTTTTTTAATGAAAAACAAGTGCCCCAAAAATTGTGAAAATGCCCCAAAAGTGTTTGGTCTACCATGCCTTGCCTAATTTCTAGGGCAATCACTAATCCTTGTATGTTGGAGATAGATTTAAAGTCATCTAAATACATGCAGCTGCTCCAACCAGCTATGGTCAACACATCACATGAAATCCACTGTCCAGTGAAATAAATACTGCATGTACATGTACCCGACTGTTCTTTTGAAAAGGTATTCATGGCTTAAAGGGGAAGTAAACTCAAACATGAGTCTTATGTGTTGGAAAGATGTATACCCGGACCACCAACACATACTGACACTTTAACAAATGAAAAACACATAATTTTAGAGTTAATAAAAAAAACGGTATTATTCCTGCTAACATTTTTAGGTATGGCATTATGAAATTGAATATTAAAAACAAATTTACAATGTGTATGTTGAATGTAACCGGGTTATGGGGGCCCTCCCCCAGAAAAAAAATTGGTTATGTTTGGGGTTAGAGTTAAACAAATCATCCAGTAATGATAACTTTAAAAGTCATTAATTTTGTCAAAAGATCAACTTAAAAATAATAAAATCTGCCAAAACCTTTTCGAGTATGCATGACACCATACCCATTTTACTCTGTCAGAAACTCTGGAATGGTATAGTTAATTATAAAAACTTCCACAGCCCAAAGTTGATGATCATGTGCATATCCAAATGCTTAAAAGTGAAAATATACACAAAATATACAAAAGGAAAATGTTTTAACATATATACTGGGCATGTATACATGTAAGTTATGATGGTTTAGGCATACGTGTACCTATAAGTGAAACTGGCTATGACTGAACTCATGCAAAGTTCTGCAAATTATGTATTAATGTGCAAAAATATACAGATCAGTTACATACATACATATACATGTATATATGTAAATACAAAATTTAATGTATCTGAAGGTGCAATTCTGATTAATTGAGAATGAAGTACTTACCCATTACTGTTACTGACTTTCTCAATTTGTTATATAACCTTACCGCATGCTGTCAAACCTGTGCCCAGGACAGGCGTGTGCTACAACAGCTTGCTCTGAATGTGCACGTTAAACATTCTGACCTGACCTGACCTGTCAAACATACTGCCAAAATTTTAAAATTATTTATATTCTTTTGTGAAGTTTTCACTAAATATTTCTAGAACATTTGCCATTTTATTCATATTACTAAAAGTTATAATTTTAACACCAATCATAAACAGTTTGCTGAAGCTACACTGTCTTGACATGGTCTCTACAAAGACGTGATAATGATTCTTCTAACATGTCAAGTTTCACAAGTTGTGACATCAGTCAGTCATTTGCCTAACTGAGTGCTCTGCATGAGTCCATTGAAAAAAAAAAAATAGCAGCAACTAAATGAATTAGGTGCTTACATCTTGATGTCAAAGTACTTAGGGTCCACCCTTAATGAACTACACTGTACCTGTACACCCTTGATATGACAACGTAATGTTGACTTCAACACTTGGTCTTGTTCAGGTAATACCATAACTATGTAAATGTATGGCTTCGTACACAATAAATATAACAAACATGTTTCTTAGTGCTTACCGTAATTGTAATTTTATTTTTTAAATCCTTATTTTGTAAATAGTAAAAAAAAAAAAATTACAAGGTTTTCTTCAAACACAGTCAGGTGTGTTAGCAATTTTAAAACAAAAAAATTTCAACAGCAATGTTTTATTTTCTAGTATTCTGTAAAACAAAAATTTCATGTACCCAGTTTATTGTTATTGTGAGGCAATGCAAAGTATACATGTGTAACGTCATTGAAGATTGGTCAATGTTATTCAAATTAGCTAGATATCATTACAGTGCTTCAACACATTAAAATAAAAACTGGTCTACTTACCTTGACCCATGTCAAAATAATTTGGAGTATTACATACATATACTGTTTACATGTCGATATATTTTATTTTTCAGAATTTTAGACAAACTGTTATGTTTATTTTTTTAAATGATGAAAGAAATAAAAAGTAACATTCGTCAAATATATTATATCACAATATTACCATATATTTATTGTGCACAAAGTCAAAACAAGGGTGAGAAAAGTGACTGTTGTTGACTGTATGTACATGTACATGCAGGTTCACCTAGGGCTAAAGTGTAGTCAATCACAATGCCTTAAAGTTTATTTTGTTTAGCACAACAACTACATTGATTTATTAATCATCAACTATTGGATGTAACTTGTGCAAGACATTTTGTAATTTCAACATATAGTCTTAGACAGGAAACCCACTGTATTTTTCCACTAGTAGCAAGGGATCTTTTATATGCACCATCCCACAGACAGAATGGCACATATCACGGCCTCTGATATATTAGTTGTGTTGCACTAGCTGGAACGAGATATGGCGCAATGGGCCAACTGATGCACAAAGTGGGCGCTTTTCCACTAGGCTACATCCAGCTCCTCACCATGCCTTATGCATCCAGGAATCCCTGGGAGTGTTTTGATGTAAACAGTTAAATAATAAACATATGTTTGGGATACTGTTAACTATCCTTGAGATTCCCAACTAAAAGTTAAATGCTTAAATATAAAGCTTTCCAGACGGTTCGTCCACTGGACAATTTGTCCACCAGACAATTCGTCCACTCACCTCGGACAATTCGTCCACTCAGTGACTGCATTTTTTTCAAACATATTAATAGTTATTTCTTTGACATTGTAAATGTTTCTTAACATTATTTTGTGGTATACTATAACCAAAAAAGTAAAATAGAGTGAGAATTCAACATTAATATCCAGTTTTTATTAACTGTTTGTATTCATTATTATGTGGATGATTCGTCCACTGACGATTCGTCCACTCGCTCGTACATTATCTCACATGTCACGATGTGGTAAATAGGGATAGGGAAGCCTCCGCGTCGGAAGACTTTATTACCACCCCCCCCATGTCATGTTCTCCTTCAATGGCGTAAATTATATCCACTGTACCCTCCCTCGTCACATGTTATCCCCATATGCTTAATAACCTCGAAATAAAATAAATACTCGTTGTCTTCAATTCCAATTTAATTAAATATACATTAAAAAAAAATTCAACAAAACAACAAATGTCATTCAAAAGTTAACATATTTAACATGTCTGACATTAGTAGAAATGAACAAGCGAATGTTTTTGGTCAGTTAAATCAGTGTATAATCGATGAATGGTATTTCGTCGTTGTTAACTGCACAAATCACTGCATTGCCAATTACTAGTACTTCACAATATCACAATAGAGGACACCTGTACACTTAATTGGTAAAGCAAACAGAAACCAAACAAGTTGAAAGGGAAGGGCTAAAGATTATCTTTACTGGGCATATTGTACTAAAAACATTCTACGAAAGGCGTACATTATAGAAACAAACAATAACCGAATAAATAGAAACGCCAAAGAATTGTCTGCAGAGCATTGTTACAAAAACATCTACCAAGCGTAATCTAATGCAATATAATTTATTTTCACCTTTGTAAATTTATGACACAGCAAAAAAAATACGGGGTAAAATATATCTAATAATTTATTAAGCCCCCACGTACATGTAGTACACATTTAGTCCGTGGACGAAATGTACTTGGGAAATAAAAACCCAGTGGACGAATCGTCTGGAACTGATTTTTTGTAGTGGATGAATCGTCTCGAGTTCCTCAGTGGACAAATTTTCAGTGGACGAATCGTCCGTGGACGAATTGTCCAGTGGACGAATCGACTGCATCCCAATATAAATAAGAAAGAGAGATTGATTTATTAATCATCAGCTATTGGATGTCAAACATTTGGTAACCTCGACCAGGGTTTCTGCCAGAGAATAAAATGGGTATGGTGCCATGTAACTCAAATGTTTTTTCAGATTTTTTTTTTTTAAAGTTAACCTTTTGACAAAATTAATTACTCATATAATTAGTGTATGATTTTCTTAACCTTAACCCTAAATTTTATCTGTTTTCTTTCTGGGGAAGGCCCCCCCCACCCCCCCATACTCCCTGTTGACTGTGGTTGCATTCAATTCCACAGCACCATACCCAAATATTTCTTTCTGGCAGAAACACTGTCGGCATATAGTTTTTGAGAAGAAACCCACTACATTTTTTTTCATTAGTAGCAAAGAATCTTTTATATGCACCATACCACAGACAGCACAGACCACAGGCTTTTGTGTACCAGCAGTGGTGCACTAGCTAGAGCCAGAAATAGCCCAGTGGTAGGACTTTCCTTTGGCACTGTCACGTATAAAGAACATTATAAATACTTATCATAAACAGAGTTAGGGTTACAGTTACGGTTAGTGACAGTGTCAAAGGAAAGTCCTTATATTCAATATCATGAATATGTTCTGATTAAAAGTGCCTACCGCCACCGGTAAAAATTATGGTAGGACTTTCCTTTGGTACTGTCACGTAGCGTAGGCTATAATAAAGAACATTATAAATACTTATCATAGAGTTAGGGTTAGTGACAGTGCCAAAGGAAAGTCCTTCCAAAATTATTTTTACAAAACGTCTCACCTGAAAAACATCATTAACATTAATTGGTGGGTGTTTTTCTGCTGTCTGCATTATTTTCCAACGTCTCCTTTATAACAACAGAAAATAACAAACATACATCTTTTGTCAAATGACATAGTTTTTAAAGTTAAAAATCAACTTTTCTGTCCCACTAAAAAACTTCTTATTCCCGTTTCCCTTTTGGAACTCTTTTGTGTACAAACGAAGAAAAAAAACGAAATAATTTGATAGGCATCTTGTAATACTTACTAAACGCATCTACCTATTTGATTATGGACGCATTTTTAAAAATAAAAATAACAAGAGTGTTAAAATTAACTTGCTTCTACTTGTAATAATATCAATATAGATAGTAAAATTAGTTAAATGCAATGTATACAAAAGTATTTTGGCAAAGAGTATGCATGTATTTATTTTTTATTTTTTGTATTCTTTTTTTTTTAGGGGGTTTTTGTTGGGGGGTTTTGTTGCTTTTTTGGAGGGGCTGCGGCTATCGTCACCAGACAATATGGCTATACCTATAGCACTCTTGAGGAGCGACCAAAAAGAAATAAAAATCTATGTCCTTTAAACATAAGCTAGATCGATAGGTAAATATAATTGAAATGCGACGCTTTTTCTTTTTTGTTTGTCTGTGTTGAATTACGATTAAATTATTAGGGACTTTAGACAATAGAGCACAGTGTAAATACAAATATAGTAAGCAACTAAATTACAACACATATCACATACATTGACTAATGATAACAATGCATCTGGAACTCAATAATGGCCCATAAAATAATGTATAAAGTATGATTAAGATACAACGACGAATTAATGTTTTCCTCCCTACATAGAATATACAATGTACTTTAAACTAACTCCTATAAGTGGGTCGGACAAAAGAAAACGCACGCAAAAATACACACATAATTTTATACACACACATACGCACATAATTTTATATACACACACACACACACATACACACACACAAACACACGCACACACACACACACACATGAGTGGGTTGGACAAAAGAAAACCGACCCACTCTAGATACACAATTGTTTACATCCCCCATACATGAACAAGACAAAAGAAAAACAGTTCACTTACCACACGCGCGCGCGCACGCAATCACACACACACACACACACATACACATACACATACACATACACATACACATACACATACACATACACATACACATACACATACACGCACACACACACACACACACACACACAGAGACAGACACACACAGAGACACACATAGACACGCACAGAGAGACAAACAGACAGACACACAGAGAAACAGACACATACACACAGACACACAGAGAGAGAGACATACACACACATACACACACAGAGAGAGACACACAGAGACAAACACACACACAGACACACACAGACAGACACATACACATACAAACAGACATACACATAGGCCTACAAACACAGACAAACACACACACAGGCAGACACACACAGACACACACACACACACACACACACACACACACACACACATATACACAGGAATTTTACCTTTGGCTTAATCCCTCAGTGAATATTGCAAATTCCGCACCACCACCAAATAACCTCTGAAATCTCTCGACCCTCGTTCGGTTTGCCTGTGCTCAATTGCACTCGCCAGTGTGTGCGACTCCCTCCTTTTTCCTCCCCAAAATTGGTGTGTGTTATAACAGCTTCAACTTGTTCTGAATGAGCACGTGAAAACAATTGGTCTTTGGCTTGATGAGTCGAAAGATCCACCCCTTTGGTGAATTAACCCATCTGTGGGTTTTCTAGATAGTGCGGGGAGGGGGGGGGGGGGGGGGGTAGAGCGGGATTTAGCTCAGTCGGTCGAGTGCTCGCTTGAGGTGGTTGCGTCGCAGGATCGAACCACCTCGGTGGATCCATTCACTTGATTGGATTTTTCTCGTTCCAGCCAGTGCACCACAACTGATCAAAGGCGGTGGTGTGTGTTTTCTTGTCTGTGGAAAAGTGTGCGTATAAAAGATCCCTTGCTGCATTAGGAAAAATGTAGTGGGTTTCTTTTGATGACTATGTGTCAGAATTACCAAATGTTTTACATCCATTAGCCGATGATTAATTAATCAATGTACTCGAGTGGTGTAGTTAAACACAACATTCATTCATTTCAGCTTATTTTTGTACTTATATTCAAATAAGGTTCAAGCACGCTGTCCTGGGCACACATTTCAGGTATCGAGGCTGTCTGTCCAGGACAGTGGGTTAGTTGTTAGTGGTTAGTGAGAGAAAGGAGGATGTAGTGGCCTTACACCTACCCAGTGAGTCTTTAAAACTCGCACTGTGTTGGAGCCGGTACCGAGCTGCGAACCCGCAGTACCTACCAGCCGTATGTCCGATGGCACACACTTTCTACGTCCGTTTCGTTTTTCCAGTGCAACGAATGCTCACGCGGTATAAAATTACATTAAAATACCCTATCAGGCGGATTCAGATAATAGGTCATTTAATAGGCATATTGTCATAGAATGTTGTTATTAAAATACGTCAACGGAGGTTATCTAGAAAAGCTATAACTTTACGTAGGGAATATATGATTTCGAACTCTTGTTATTTAAAGATATTTTTAATGTACACTTCCGGTTTCTTCAAAGTTGTGTAATATTTTTCGCTTGGCAAAAGTTACACCATTTCATTCTTGTTTTCGTATTTAAAGATTTTATTTATTTTCTAGTTTATAAAACCCTCATTCACATTCTTTAGAGATGTCACGAGTAAAGCAGCCGACAAATCAGAAGCGACTTACAAATGTCGCAAACGTCAGGCTGAAAAAAGGTGGCAAACGATTTGAGATTGCTTGCTATCCAAATAAAGTTACATCTTGGAGAAATAAAGTGTAAGTATATGGTCAAAAACGTTTGAAAATATGGCAGTCTTAACAACTCATTTAAAACTTGATATTGCAAATAATCCATAGTTCTTTAATGAATGATTAAGGTGAATGCTAGTCAACTCGCCCCAAAACAAACTTGCCCCAAAGGCAAAGGTTGGTCAACTCGCCCCCAATCCCATTTTAGTATTTTTACTGTCCATAATTGTTACGATTCATTAAAAATGGACATCCAGTACTTGAACTTCGGTGTGTCGTTTTATTTAATATTACCTTGATACACCATTACAGTGATGTCCGGTGTATCGGCGCACCTAAGCTTTCAAGGACCATTTTCTATGTGAACATTGTAAAATATTTAATAAAATGAGTCTCTCGCCAATGAAGAAGTGCATAATCTGAAATACACTACAAACTGTTTTATGTCTGTAGTAAATAAACATTTTAAAATGGTGCATAAATATTGGCACCCCCTTGTATCCAAAACGATTTGCATGTCCGGTGATTCGGCGCAGTAGATGTAGATCGTTGACCCCGCTATTTATAAACCGCCCATGACCTCACCTTTAGCACATAAATGCTACACTATTGTCCCAGAATTATTTTAGTACTTTTTTGTTTTGTCTTGTTAAAAATATTACTATGAAAATGAACGATCACATATGACCCATCTCATGATCAGTTTCGGAATCGTTTTCTTGAGTGGCACAGTACTGCAGATGCATACATGTTCATTGTCATGCATGGCTAAGATGCCTACATGGATTTTATTTTTCGCGGGTAGATTGTGCACACACATGGATCTTATTTCGCTTTTATTTTTTATAACAATGTGACAGTTATGAACTGGAATGACTGTCAATTAAGGTGTAAAATTTTCGTTTTGTTTGCATTTGCCTGTGTGTTTTTTTTCGGTTTAAATAAAAAAATAACCGAACAAAAATAATTACATTTATACTGTTTACTATAATTTTTAATATGCGGGAAAGGTGTTTTTAGACTGGTTTTAACATTCTTAATATCAATAAGGATGACCTACTTCGCATTTATAAACACGAAAACAGGTGAATTATTTATTTTGAAATTATTATATAATTATTGATAATTCTATAAAAAAAAATTAATTGCACCCTTAACAATAAATATGTTGATACTTGATTAACCATTGAAAAAGGAATTGAACTTTAATTCGTTAAAAACTCCGACAACATGACAACTTCCTAAGTATACTCAAGCAAAATACCAAGTGCGCCGAATCACCGGACGCGCCGATACACCGGACACAGTTGTATAATTACCACCATTTGTGGGTCTTATTCAAATTGGTCTTAATACTGAATGCCAGACAACTCGGCCCGGAGGACAACTCGGCCCAGACAACTCGGCCTACGTCGAGACAGCTCGGCCCAGAGTTCTGAGACAACCCGGCCCACCGCGAGACAACTTGGCCCGTTGTTGAACAATATTGTTGAACAAGTGTTTTTTTTTTTTAAATTAAAGTATTCTCACAGAAATAAAAGAATTAGTTTTTTGTTAAATTGATAAATTGCTGATCCATTTATCTTTGAAGATAGTTTCCGCTGTTCGAATAATTTGTTTTTGTTATACAGTCGGTGACCTAAACATTGGAGATGATCCCAGAAAAAACATGCAAAAGTTATTTATCGTTGTAACAACACTGACTTTTATCTTTTGTTGGACGTTTTATTTCTATGTTCTTTTGGTGATTGGTGTTTTATTTCTTTATTATAACTATTTATGTATATGTGTTCTGTTGGGGTTTTTGCGTACATATGTGCGTATGTATTTAATGTAATAAATGTGGGAATTTGGCATATGATGTCTTTTGCATTATTTCTATAGTACAATACTTCTAGAAACCCATCTGACACTACGATATGTGCCTACGACATACACAATTGTCATTCTTAATGGTGACCATATAGTTAGCGGTATCTATCAGTATAATGCATTATTATTACTATAGTACAATACTTCGACACTACGACATGGCCAACTATCATACTTAACACACATATAATGTGTCACAGCATGCCCCATCTATCAGTCTAATAACTCGACCCCATGGCCGAGATGTCTGGGCCGAGTTGTCCCCCAGTCCGAGTTGTCTGGTCCCCTTAATACTGGGGTGATAATAACACTGGGTTACCAATAATATATTAATAATTAATGATTGTTTGTTCCAGTTTGATCATGTATTTTATTTTCCCTCCCAGACTGACTTATAAATATCATTGGTTAATGACAGTAATTTATATTGGCATTTAGAAAGGTATTACAGTGACAATTCTTTTTTAATTTACAAGACTTGTATGATATTCTTTTTTTAAGTACATTGTATATTAAAATAACTCAAATTTAACAATAATGCACCTACATAAAAAAAGGTTCCAATTTCAAGCTTGAATTTTTTTTAAATTCTTGAACCCCTGACAAAAAGGTTCATGAGAAATGCCATTAAAAAGTAATGAAATTGCATTGACAACAAAGAGTTTTAATTTTATGTGTGCACCCTTGCCATTGCACATAGTTATGCTAATACAACATAGTCTGATACATCTGCCGTCATCTGTAAATGTATTGGACTAGTTACAATAATGGTTGTAAATGTACATGTATATATACATTACAGGGAAACTGATATTGATGAAGTATTACAGACTCACACTGTCTTCACAAATGTCTCAAAAGGAGAGGTGGCCAAAACCGAGGACCTCAAGAATATATTTGGAACAGACAACCACTCGGAAATCTGTCTTCAGGTAAATAGCATTTTGTTTCATCAGCTTTGAGGTTGGTAGATGCTTGTTTCATTCCCAGTATTAATGTCAAACCAGAGATGTGTACAGCTACCTGTAACTTGGAAAGTGTAAGGCCTGCTTCAAATGCGAGTTTATCAATACAGTTCATTTATATAGGACCTTTTCTATATACACAATTCCACACACAGGCATTTGACATGCTGGAAAAACATCTATTGATGAGTGTATTGTTCCGCACACAAGTTTTTCAGAGCAGTGATGTCATAACATGAAGTATTTACTATATTGGCATCAAAGTATATTAGACGATGTCAAATTTTGTAGAGTAATACGCTTGTGAAAATGCCGATATGGAAAAGTACATTTCCAGGCACAATAAACCGTGCTAATGAAAAACAGGCTTCAATAGGCTTTTAATGCTGACTTGTCTCTCTTACTAAGCACAAATTACCAGGATTCGCTTGAATTAAGCCCTGTGCTTAAATATGGAAAATATCGCCTTGGAGATGATGAAGTAATTTTAGTAAAATTTCCTGTTTTTAAGCCCATGAGCGTCATTTTAAATGGACTTAAGTATTGGATTGGCATTGTCAGTGCAATTGCCTGAGGGATGGAAATTCGAAGACTTGAAGGGACTAAAACTAAAGTCCGAACCAAATTATTAACTAAGGTAAATTACTCTCCTACCTTTAATTACCGTTAGATTTCCATCCCCCAGATTTTGTCCAGACATGTCATGAAAAAAACCCATTACAGTGACACGGATTCCACATGCAAGACTTTTAACGATATCACCGATATTGACTTCACTGAGATTGCATAGGACAAAATATATGCAGTTTTCTGTTGTCTGCCATTTTGCTTTTTTGTGGAAACCTCCTAAGTATGTGATGTATAATTAATCTGACGTCATGAGTGCATTATACCTTAGCACATGTCATGATGTTGTCATTGTTAGATTCCGTCATATCTATCCACCCCTCTTGAAGAGTATTCCATAAACAAGCAAAATGGCAGATAACAGAAAGAATCATGTATTTTGCCCTGTGCAATCTCATGGAAGTCAATATCAGTGACATCGTTAAAGTCTTGCATGTGGAAGCTGTATCACTGTAATGTTTTTTTTATGATTTGTGTCAAGACAAAATTTAGGGGAAATGTAACTGTAATTTAAGGTTGGAGTAATTTATTGTAGTTGTTAACAATTTGGTTCTGACTTTAGGGGTTCTGTTCAGTGGTATGTGTCCCAGAGATAAGTTTGAATTTCAGTTGATCAGTTACAGAACTTCCTACCTTCTTAGTCCAGTAACACTAACAGAGAACAAGTACGGGGAGGCATGGCTCTGTGCTCCACAGCCCCTGACAATTTAACCTACAGTTCACTGTATCTAGAGATAACCCACACAACTGAGGTGTGTCTAAGAAAGCATGTTTGAACCCTAATTGAGTATGACTATTAGCATTGAAATACCTGTAATTGTGTGGCTTATATTTTATTTATCTTATAACCTACAGGTACATATGTACAATGTATACATTTAATTACATACATGTACATGTGTGTGTCTATATATAGATAGATAGATAGATAGATAGATAGATAGATAGATAGATAGATATATATGCATGCTGGACATGTATAGATGTATACTTGGACCAAAACATTTTCAGATGGTGAAGTCATCAAAACATTGTGGTTATATATACATTGTACATTTGGTATTCACTTGAAGTTACTCTTTATTTGTTTAGATTACCATAATTAATGCTTTGTAATCATTTATGTTATAACAGTTAAGAAACAGCCAACATTCTTTTTACATCATGTTTCTATTTGACAGATATTAAGTAAAGGTGAGGTGCAGGTTTCTGAGAAGGAAAGACATGCCCAGCTGGAGTCTATGTTCCGTGATATTGCGACTATTATTGCTGACAAGTGTGTGAACCCGGAGACTAATCGTCCGTACACTGTGACGCTCATCGAGAAGGCAATGCGTGATCTACACGTGTCAGTCAAACCAACCAAGAGTACCAAACAGCAGGTACATGGAATGTGGTAGAAAAAATTAATTTGAGTAAAATGTAAATAAATATTTTACAAAACCCATACACTCGTTCAATCACACATGACACACATATCACAAACACATATTTGACTATTGACTGTCAAACAAATGTTTGTTTGCTGACTGATCATTGTTTAAAATGTCTACCTAATGTACAATTATATGAAGTTGACTGTTGAATGTAAAAAGGTTTATTTGCGTAACAATCACTTTTCAAAATGTTTATGCAACGTTGATTGTTAACTTTAAACCATGCTGCTGCAGATATCGCCAATTATTATTATTAAGATTGGCTCAAGTAATTCCATGTTTTTCTAGATTATAGTATTTTTAGGATTTGACAAATCTACTAGCCATTGGTCCCAGCTAGTGAATTTTTGGTCTTGGTTAGTGGAAATAATTAACTGTATTACTAACTTCTGTGAGGGCTAGTGTCTTTTTCAAAGTTTGTTGAACACTCATATTTTGATTTTCATGTTGTATAACATAACTTTAAATGTAACATTTTAGAGTACATGTATTCGCGTTCATGAGAATTAATATTATTTAAATATAAAATATTATACATGTATGGCATAACAGTATTCTCATTCATGACTATTGATATATTATCTACCTATCAAACTTTCACCAGTGTTCTCATGGGCTAGCCATGAAGATGTCCATCTTGCTTAAAGTGACACAACATTATTATTACCGAACCTGATGTTTTTGTGGATTGTAGGCACTGGATGTGATTCGAGCAATGAAGGAGTCCGATACCATCAACATCCAGCGAGCGTACATGCGAATACGAGTTACTATTCCAGGTGACATAAGTGAAATGTTCAAATAATCTACATTATTTTTATTTAATAGTGTTAAGTATGCATTGTGTTTTATTTCATTGAACTGTGTATATTTATTAATCTCTTTTCAGTTTTACATGCTATCTGAATACATGTAGTTGTAAATAAGAAAACCATACTGGTTATAAATGTTTGTAATAAAATGTATAAAAATATTTCTTTCAGCCAAAGAAGGCAAAAAGATGAGAACCAAATTCAGGAAACTGGCTAAAAATGTGGAAAAAGATGAGTTTGGTGAAACTCTAGAAATGGTATGACTAGCTATATTTTTGTCATTGTTTTTAACATACTTTCCTTGAATTTATGTTGTAATTATAAATCTTAATATTTTTCTTAAATTTAGTAATATTGAATGAGTTGATTAAAAGTGTTGCGAAATGTGTCCATGGTCTGGCAGTATTCATCCTGGAAAGGCTTTTGTTTTAGCAATGTTTTTGGTGCAGTTTGTTTTTGAAAAACAAATATTTGAAAAAGGAGTCTCTCAGGTTTTACTTACCAGATTACATTTTTAACTAGTCTGCATAAGAAATTAGTCACTGGCTAATTTGACTACTTCGCGGATGATGCTTTTTGATGAGTGTAATGCTCATGGTAATCAAACCATTTCCACATCTTGGACAGGTTCCCAGAAATACACATATCTCTTTCTGTTCTACCAGGTGTTGCTGATTGACCCCGGATGTTATCGGGAGGTCGACGAGCTCATCCAGACAGAGACTCGAGGTCAAGGTCAGCTGGAGGTCATCAGTCTGAAGGAGGTTGAGGAGGGAGATGAGAAACTGGAATGACACTGATGCAGCTGGATGTATCAAGTCATGGACGCAGTGAACCGAGCATTAACTGATCTGGTCATCTCCTTCCGTCACCGTCACTCTGAGATTTTCACAATGGGATCCCAATACATTATAAACAGTTTCTGAGACCTTGGCTACAAGATCCATAAGGTTTATGACCATCGCACACATTCGTGTCTGTTGTAAAGATTGCTTGCTGGCATGTGATGACCATTTGGCTATTCTATTATCTAGATATGTGGGCGTGTGTTCCAAAACGTAGGGGAGAGGGGAAGGTGTGAAAAGTATTTCTTGTTTGATATCTATTTGGTGGTGGCCTTGTGAATGTGCCTAAAACCCCTTACTTCTCTCACAATTTGTTTACTGTAAATCAGGAAGTGCTAAAGAGCATAAAAATTTAGCACAGTCGTACAAGACAGATACTTCATGTCGCTAAATTTAAAGATTGTTTTGGTGGTGATTAACTGAACACACAGCAATGGTTACATGCTATAATGATAAAATGAACATGATAGCAAACAATAATAATTAGTTAGCATGCACATTGCTGAAATTTTCTTATAAATTTGTCTATAAGCTGCAGAACGTCAAAATTTATCAAAAGTATTAATCCAGCCGATCCTACAACTTGAGCTCTTTTTTGTGTGTTTGATGACAACAATCGCAACTTTTATGTCACTTAACTGGATTTGACTAAATTTTAAGAACACCAATATTTTATAATTTACTTTATTTAAGTCGTGACCGACAAAAATGACAATATGATTCAGTGTATAATATATTTACAAATTTGCATAATTAGTGTAAATAATATCTACTGGACTGTATATAACTCTACTGATAATTACTTTCCTACATGGTTGTTTTGGTACTGTGATGTGCACATTTTCTTTTGTCGCCAAAACAGATGTATGTTATGATTTTGACAAATGTCAATAGGAAAAAGGTATTATTTAAGAATTTAAAATCAAAAACAAAATTTACTCCCAAAATTAACTTTTATTGCATATAGATTGTCCTGTGGTGTATCTGTATTATATCATTTAATTTTTATTTAAATATATATATATTAAATATTTAAAACTGAGGTGTAAGGTAGACTTTTTCTTATGTATTTGTTAGATAAGCTGCATGAAAAATCCCTAATTTTCTACATTTGCTATATAAACAACAGTGAGCATTAAACAATTAAAATTTAGAAGATACAAGTTAGACTTACATTATATGTTGGATCAAGAATTTTTTTTTTTTTTTTTTTTTAAAGATCTTTTCTATTATTGATATGTAAGAAAGAATAAACAATCCTGTGAAACAGTAGGCTCTTTTTAGTATCAGTACATGTTCTTTACAGTTGGATAAAAATACTTAGTTCCACAATAATTGCTCACCATTATTTGATCATTATTTAGGGCCATGTACAGAATACTCTCAATCCACTAGAGAAGTATACACATCTATTTTTCAATACCCATTAATAAAATGTTGTATACATAATAGCATAATGTATTAAAATAAAGCTGTATTTTGTGTAAATAAATAAATCTTGCCTGCTTGTTCAGCAAACTGGTTTTCTGTGTTGTTTGTTCACTAGTGCTTTCCAAGTAAAAAAAAAAAGTTTTCAAAAACAGGTAACTGTGGCTCTTTGCTCAGAGTTGAGAGAGAAAGCAATCCACTAATAGGCTACTGAAATCAGTGAGTAGAAGGATGAAAAATAACAATACTGAAAAGTTATTTTAACACATTTTATTATTAACCACATACATGTCCACTGAACATTATTTTTCAAACTAAAAATCATGTATGCTTAACAACAGCATGTGCCCAGTAATGGAATGCATATAGCTTGAATCTTTGCATACTGATTTTAAAATGCAGTAGAATCACATTGGGTCGAACACTATAATTTGTTCGACACATTGACTAGTTAGAAACCAGCATTCTGCTACCTTCAGGAGTCCGTAATCTTTTATAATCTGAAATTATTCTTGAACGATTTAAAGCCCAGGTATATTTATTTATAATTTTGTGTGAACTAAAAGATTCCAAAAAGTTATTTGCATTGTATACGGCAAAAGAAATTAGTGTTCGCATAATCAAGCAAAATGTTTGAACTTGCTTTGATTTTATGGAATTAACTACAACTTGCACACGCATAACGGAGGCAAAATTGTTGCCATCCTATGTCGAACCAGTGCACGAGGTCTGTCTTACTGTTATAAAACCGCACACGGCAATCACTGTCGACAGCCTTTCTTTCAGTTGGTTGCATAATGGTCCATAGGCAATGATGCAGCCACTGGCGATTGGTCAGTTGCCAAGTAAGTAGCTGCTAAAATATCTTGAGATAATAATTCCCAATTGCACCTACATGTGTGTATATATATAATAAATGAGAATCAAGGGTGTAGTTTCTTGAAATTTAATGAATTATCAGTTTGAATGAAATGTTAATTACACTGACTTCTCTCTGACAGGACTGACATAATTGTGTGAGAAGGCTTGCATTCAACCAAAGTGTTATTCCAACCTTCAGTGCAGAAAAATTTAGGAGTTTGTCCTTGGTTCAAGAATAGCAGTTCGATCATTTCGTGTTCGAGCCTATGAGATTCTACTGTATATGCATTATTATAACAATATGCATATCTATAAATTAAGTTTTATACTGCATACACAACACAATCTATAAAGGCACCTCGTTTATCCACCAATTGTCTATAAAATGTATTTAAGTATATCCTCTGTGCATACACATTTATGCAAGTTGTACCTCACTATAAAGATGACCTGTGTAGTAAGATATAGTTTGTAGATAAACTTGGTAGCCTTTTTAGAAGGGTTTGACTAGTTTCCAACAATCGGAGTTATTGCACCATATTCTTGTTCAGTGGTTCATTCACAAAAGCATGAAGTGTGAGGAATAATTTCAAACGGGACTACCAACATGTACACAATACAGTACATAGAGGATAATAAACAAGTTACCAGTCATTATCAAATTTATGTCCCGAGTGAAATCATTTTCATTTGTCACGAGTGAAAATTATTTCACTCGGGACATAAATTTGATAACTGGTACCGAGTTTGTTATTCTATTTATTACCCCAGCTATTTGGAGTTTTTTTAAAGGCTTTACTTTTCGATATCGCCTACATTGGCTACACGTCCATGTATATAGAAACAATGTAAACCACTTTACACTGTTCTGGGTATTGCTTTAACTTAGTATATTATTCACGGTTCACAGATATAGTACCGACAAGATGATTGGTTTGTTTACGTCAAATTTCCCCAATAGTAGTAATTTTAATTTTCCCCGTTATGAGTGCCTGCTGGGGTAATAAATAATAATATAGTTAACTTACACTTGAGCTATTAGACAAGTCATACAGGATCATTCTAGAACTAGCCACATGGGGCAGGCAGTTTTGATGCTTGACGGGTTTTAATTATTTTTGTCTTTTAGCATATTTGGTTTAAAAATATATATATTTTGTGAGTCACATTGATCACATTTTTCTCTTTAAAATGTTCCAACTAGCCCTGTGAGACCATTTCTGAAAAAAAAATTGGTACTGAATGTATTTTTAAAAATTTAGTTTGAACTTAATAGTGAACAGACTTAATTATTAACCAACAACAAAAATACAGGCGCAGATTAAGGAGGGACTCAATGGATCTAGTTCTCCATTTTTGGTCAAGTATTCAAGTACATGAGGAGACTGATTTAGTAATTAAATGGCACCCATAAGTTATTATTGTGAGCCATTTAAGATTACTATATTGATACCATATAAATTCACATGCTAAGGTGTGATAAAAAAAATGACTCTCCTTCAACTCGTCTCAGGAGTGATAGAGTGTTACCTCCCCTTATATGGTGTGGTCGGAGTAATTAAATTTTACTTCGTACATGGTGAGAAATCTCATTATCAGTGTTAATTAAAGACATATTATATTAATAATTACGGGTCCCCTCCATTATAAAATGCAGGATCCATGCCTGATAACAGCACATGTAAACAACAAATAATACACAACAATAGTATTTTACTTATCAGACAGGATGACAACAAGTAAACACAGTAAAATGATATCTCGATTTATAATTTTTGAAAAATAATGCTTTCAGTCACTAATTTAGCAAATAATAAATAAAACAATTTATTTTGATAAGTTATAAATTAAAACAATTGATCTCATGTACATATTTACAAGGTGCATTATTTAACATTCCTAGCAATTCAAATGAAAATTGCATTGCTTCTACGTGCCAATTTTGCAGGGTATTGAACTTAATTTCATGTGAGAGTTAAAATAATTGTACGTGAAATCAATTTGAATTTCCAAAAAAATGCATTAAAAATATATTAAATGTTTCCAATTATTAATGATGATTTTATGTTACATTTTTAGGACAAACTTTTCACACAAAAAACAAACAAAAAAGAAATGTATTTTCAGTCATTTGTTCGGTGCAAATCAATCCCAGTCATACTGATGAATATTTGACCATGTAGAACTATAATTATGTTTATCACAAATTTACGGGTATATCGAAGGTTCCATTGCTGCTGAAATGCTGAATAATGCCAAATGAACCTAATTTTGTCTCCCAGGATGAAAATCCCAAGTTTTCAAGTTCCTGTCTCAGGGCTGATATTGTGTCTGGTGGTGTATCTGAAATATCAAGTTAACACTTTAGAATCTAATGCAGCCCTTGTATCAGTTATGGCTTCTATTTTTCACGTAACTTCACTTTTGAACAGATTTTAAGTTTTCAATGCATGGTTTTCACCATTTTCTCAAGACAGTGTTTCTTGTAAAAAAATAACTTTACATCCAAATGAACTATTTCTAATGTTTCTAATTATCATAATACTTATATGGTTGTTAAACAATATTCACTCTATTTATGTTATTGAAGATTTCATGTAATGGTTCTAAATGCATTTTATATGAACAGGAAATGGTACATTCCTCATGAACTAGTGTTATTGACTTAACACAATCATCAGGCCTTGACCTTAGGTTATAAAATCTGGTAGTCCTCAGTAAAAATTGGTAGCCCATAATTTTAAAAAATAAAAAAGGTAAATGTTTTATTTTTTGTTTTAAATCATGAGCAGTATACTGTGAAATATACACTTATGAAAACTACATTTATAGCACTCTATATTACTGAATGAATGTTTAATGACACCCCAGCATAAAAATACATTGTCTATTGGGTATGAAGTGAAATATGCAAAAACAATCTTGTAGCACGGCAGACTACCGGGTTTAGACATCTGGTAGCCTGAGTGAGAAATTGGTAGCCAAAATACTGCTAAGCTCGAGCCCTGCAATCTATGTACATTGTATTTCAAACAAAAATAATTACTCAGTATTTGAATACTTCAGACATTTACTTCAACGTGTGTACCAACCTGGTCTAATGAGTGTAAACGTGCAGCCCCCACCACCGGCTCCAGTGAGCTTTGTGTGCAGACCGTACTTGGCTGACACGAGGACAATCTGGTCTAGAGACGGGTGACTCACTCCCATGGCACCCAACTGGTGTTGGTTGATGTCAATGAAATCCTAAAACAGAATCAATATCAAGATCTCTATATAACAATAATAAATAATAAAATAGTAATGATAAAAATAATTTAAAAAAAAAAAAATATATATATATTACTTTATTTATAGAAGGTAACTACGTTATAATTTAGTATATGACTTTTTTCCCCGAGACTTTCTCAAGATTTTTCTAGAAAGGGAGTAAAACATTTTTTTTAAAGCACATACTATACTCTGAAGAACACTAATGGGGATTATATATAGGCAATCATTCCCAGAAACTCACAGTCAACCAAGAAATTTCATCTCCCTCACCAAAATGAAACAAATTCATTAGATTCATTCTATAAACATCATTTGAAAACTTGGAGCACAATAAAATTCAAAGTGGGTGGATGTTATGGGTGTGCATTGTGCTATTTTGTTGAAAAGATAATCATTTTGATTGAGAATTAGGTAAGTAACACATCGCTTTAAATCAATATTTAAATCTAAACAATCAGAATATAAATGACTGGTCTATAAACCCAAGTCTAATAAAATGCTGGGTATCTAATACCCATGGCATCAAACTAATACCAGTTATGGCTTATGGTTAATAGGATACCTATTATTCATTTGTTGAAATTATTATGGAATGTGAATCATTCCCAACATATGCTGGGCAATTGACATGCAATAAGAAAGTTACATCAAACAAATGAACACACTCATCCCATAACATTGATTGTAAACACAAAAATGATGCATGACACCAGAGGTTGGTCCATTATTATTATATTTTTTACTATTATTTTCGAGCTTATCACCAATTAAGGTTCAAGCATGCTGTCCTGGGCACACACCTCAGCTATCTGGGTTGTCTGTCCAGGACAGTGGGTTAGTGGTTAGTGAGAGAGAAAAGGGTGTAGTGGTCTTACACTTACCCATTGAATCATTAAAACTCGCTCTGGGTGGGAGCCGGTACCGGGCTGCGAACTCTGTACCCACCAGCCTTATGTTCGATGGCATAACTATGACACTCCTGAGGTTCATTATTAAAGTATTTTCTCTACACATGGGAGACAACTCTTACCTCCAACATCGTGTAGTACTCTCCTGATTCTTTCTCTGCCATCTGGGAAAGAACCTCCTGGCAGATGTTTGTAATGGCTTCCGTTGTGTCCATCACAGACTTCATCACATAGGGATACTAGGTGCAAAACAAACCATTCTACTTTAATAGTATTAATAATACATGTACCTATTTCCTATTTCCCCGAGCTCACCCTGTTATGATTCAAATTAACCATTTGCTAATTATGTCATAATAACTGACCTATATTTTTTTCCAAAAGTTATTCATATTTAATTTTTGAAAATTAGATTATGTAAAATAACCAAAGAAACCCGAATCTTTTCCAATGACACGTGTATATAAATAGTAATAATAATAGTCTTAGAGAAAAAAAGTTACTTTTTTCCAGGGATCTTTTATATGCACTTTCTCAGACAGGACAGCACATACCACAGCATTTGACAGAGTATGACAAATATTTTGAAAAGTCACTAGCCACAGGGCTAGTGGGTTTGTGAAAACCACTAGCCCACCAAGATAAAGCACTAGCCCAAATTCTTGATCAATTATAACTGGATTTTTATCTAATTTTTTTAAGATTACACATTTACGAGTATAACAGTAAAATGAAACAAACACTTAAATTATGTTGTAACTTTCAGTTTTGTCGTGTTGTACGTTTGGTCTTTTGTCCAATGTGATCCATCGTTATTGTCCCGTTTTTGCTTTTGCCCACTCCCGGGGTTGGTATCTAAAACCACTATCAAAATAATTAAATTTAAATGAGGGTACGACAGTGTGACACACGGTAATAGATGGTTGAGTGTATTTGGTAGTGGGTTATGCTTTTAGGGCCTACTATTCATGTCGCCAGGAACGGTACTGCCAATTGCTCAAATACAGGGCATTATCCTATGTCAGACCGATATCAAAAGAATAGAACGGCGACATCTAATCCGTTGTTAACTGATGAACAAAAAAGGTATTATCTTGTATCGGCAGCTGTGACATTATCCAAATGTAATAGCTCAAGCTGAGTCATTGCATGTGCGGTTACCATTAAAGTAAATTGTTTTCCTGGTTGCCGATAACCATATGTAAGCGAAGTGTTCAATTAGAAAACAATAGGTAAATAAAACAAACACTGAAATTCAAAGCATGACTGGGGTTTGATTGAGATTAACCTGTCGTCGCGATTGGTCATTTCCAAGTTAGCCTAAAACATAATTATGTGCGAGATTAACTACCACGTGACGTGTCCAACCAATCAAAACACGCATGTCATTAGACTTGATTTCCTGTGCCAGAAACTTGAAAGGGAAAAGTGAACAATGCATGCTGTAACCGTAACGATGTAGAGATAGCATGTTACTGCAGTTTGCAGACCTATTTCAAGTGGATTATTATTATATACTGATGATGTTGTTGATATTATTCTATGACAAACGTCACAATCAAATTTATTAAACGAAATTTCAGCCGAGAGAAAAAGAAAAAAAAAAACAAAAAAAACCACGACGATCGAGCGATGAGAAACCACTAGCCCTGCGGGCGAGGGGGTGAGAAACCACTAGCCCTGCGGGCTAGTGGTTTTGCGTTTCTCACTAGCCCGAACTTAAAAACCACTAGCCACGGGCGTCGGGCTAGCAGATTTGTCGAAACTCTGCATTTGATATACCGATCACAGATCACTGGTTGGGATGGGAGGGAAAACTCCAATCAGAGAATGGGTCTACATGATTTCTAATGACATCACATGCAGACAATCTGTATAATGCTGCCATGCCATTAAAGTTTTGAATCTAGACTACAAATATTTTAAAAGCATGGTACCTGGAATGAAAAACAGACTAATATATCCACTCACAGAATCAATTCTAAGACCTATCAGACCAAGGACAAGCTGACACTGTGATAATTTAAAATATAAATAAGGTACTGTCTTTCCTAACTAACCTTTGTATATCGCTCTTTAACTCCAGCTACCAGCAATTTTGTGCTTCTAGGAACTTTAGTGTTCACCAGCAAAATACGCAAAGGTGGCATCCTGAAATGAGGTTCACAAGTTTGTATAAGGACAACGAAACAAAATACTTGCAAAGAGATACTAGTGAGCCAATCAAAATGAAATTAAACGGCTTGACTATGATAATTTAGTTCAGTGTAAGGCAATGAGTATATTAAAATAGCTGAGATGCACTTTTTCTTTTGGTTATAATAATTGATGATTTAAATTTCATAGTTAATCTACTAGTAGATCAACATAATATATTATATTATAACTAAATTATTTTCTTTTTATTGCACAATCACTGAATTAAACATTCACAAGTTTCACTGACCTATAATTTGTAAGAAACGAAATGAACTATAAAAATGTAATATACACATGTACATCACTGGAATGGTAACACATATATTTTGAATTCTACTTATAAACACAAAAATATAACAAATAGGGTTTTTTCATAGTCATGTCATAATGTTTTCAGATGGGGGCATCAGTATTCTTTCTGAAAGGATACATGTATGTGTACTTTTTTTGTTTCGTAATCATACTGATAAAATGAGATTAGATTTTCTGATGTTTTATTACTAACTTATCCAAACGAGATATCTTGCCGGCTTGAAAGCGAATAGCACCACCTGAAAATACAAAATACATAACATAAAGCAAAATGTACACATACATGCAATATAGAATATTTTCAAAAACAGGATTCTCACTGCTTACTAAGTAATGCTAAGTTTTAAGTATCATTGTTTTTAAATAATACACTTTAGGATAAACGTATTATATAAAAATTAATTTTAAAAAAGTACTGGAAAATTGATTCTACTGCAGAATACACATTTTTTTTTTTTTTTTAAAACATGCAATTTGATACCTGGTAAACATTATTAATCAACTCTAATTGTTCCTGTAAACCTTGAGATTCAAGCCCATTCGAATTTTTAATATTTACAGACAAATTCTCAATGTTACTCATTCATATGGACATGAAGGGTTTTGTAATTTTAATCAGTTTTATTTTAAATGAATTTTACTGAATGTAATGTTTTATGTTTGCTTATACCGTATACTACAGAATAAATTTTTAAAATAGAGCTCACCAAAAGTACTTATTGAGTTATCAATCCCAGAAGGATTGCCATGAATGATTTTTTCACCAATGAAAGCCCACGAATTGATTAGTAACAGCTCCTCCTTAGACCACATCCCCTCGTGCCTGTCTCCCGCAGCATGTTCCTGTATGAGACCGCTCAGTGAGAGGAGACCTGTTACTAAGCACACAGAGTATGCAGCTGACGACCCCAGGCCAGCACTGGCTGGCAGTTTGGATAATACACAGATAGTGATGGAAGGCAGAGTCCTGGAGATAAAAAATAATGCAGCAAATTATTCATTTGTGCATATGTTGTTTTTACATTAGTTATTAGCATTGTACAAAATCTACCCATCAATAGTTGATTGTAGCCAACCTTGGTTCTGAGGTTTATGCAAATATTAATTTCCACATGAGTTTAAAAAACAATGGAGCCTGGCTTTTCCCCCATGTTAACTTTATACTCTGCTTAGTTTTGTGAAATATGGAAACTAAAACCTCTCTAAACCAGACACCTACAGGACAATATAAAAAGTCTGGTTATAAACAGTGTCCAGTGTTATTTCCCTAGCTCAGTACCAATATTTAAAAATGGACTGTGAAAGATGTCTGATTTTCAGGGAATTCTGGTTACTGAGGATTCAGTTTTCAGGGCTTTCACTGTAATTCCAACACTTGGAATTGAAAGATTAGAAGAAAAAAATTGTTGTCACCACATACTTTTACAAAACCTTCAATTAGCAGCAAAACTTTAAAGGAAATTTTAAATACATTCTAATAGACTAGATACTATATACCAGCAAACATCCAATATATCAGTCATGAAGCATAGGATGGAATGAGGGGAAAAGCTCAGTGGGTCCACTTATCACGGAGCTACACCCCTCTCAAACATTTCTTTCCAATTGTTGCTAGTGGATTTTTATTAATTTTAGTCAAAAGAGAACACTAAAATGTTATTAACCCTTTTAAGAACAGTTGGCAAATTTTATTTTAATTTAGTGAAATAATTTGTGTGATAATTGATTTTTTGTTAGGAAATAGCTATAGGTTTTGCATTTTTTAAAGATAATTTGGCGAAATTTTCTGATCACCCAGAGTAAGCCCTGTCAGACAATATGAACATGAAGTTACTGAAATTTGGTCTGCATTACCAAATGTTCCCTTATTTCTTTATTCTCAGTATACATTTTATCTCAACTATAACATAAATGCTTACCCCGTTTTAGCTGCTATACTGCCATAGAGAAACAACAATGCGACAACTGCAAGTTCTGTAGTCTGTGCTGAATCCTTGTCAATGTTAGCAAATTCCTTTATTTGATTGAGGATGTCTGGAGTAACCTTGTCCAGCTGTGGGGTCGGAGTATCAACTGTAATGTAGGATACAAACAAATAATTGCTGCTAATTAAGCATGGTCATTGTGGTGACGTTAAGGGGTATTTTGTTTCAGGAATTGAATTATAGGCCATATTGCAAAATGAATTAATAATTACGACTGACATTTGTTTTTATTAAGCAAAACATGGCTCTTCCTTGGTAAGAAAAAAAGTTGATGATTAGAACTACTGAGAGCAAAATATCTTACAACCCATTTTATCTGAGGCAAGCAGAGAATAGAATAGATGTTTAACAACACCCAAGCACCTGAGGCAAGCACTTATATCTATTCCTGTAAAAGCATGATATATTAGGCAAAAGAAAAAAATAGGTGTCTTTCCGATTGCATCCCCCAAAAAATTAGGGTAGGTAGGTAGGGGTTTTGGGGTTTTTTTTTTAAATTGAAAACTATCAGAATAATAATAATAATAATAATAATTATTATTATTATCATCATTATCATTATTTATCATCATTATCATTATTGTTGTTGTTGTAGTAGTAGTAGTAGTAGTATTGGATGGCACTGTTTGTGTGTTTCCTTAAATTAATGGGACATTTGTATTAATTTCGTTGTTCTTAATTTAAATACTTTATGCAAACATTTGAGATGCATTAATAATAAGACCTGTTGATTTAAGTGAAGACGAGAATTAAGCTGAATTGATACGATTATATTTAATCGAAATAACCTGTACCAAGGCTATGTTCGTACATTCAGTTACTTCCGTGACCGACCAAGCTGTTCGGTGGTAGCTAATCAGAGGAAGGAACTCTATTACAAAAGATTTTCCATAATTTCTCGATGTTTTTCGGAAGGGAATTACATGTGCAAAATGTATCGTATAATAGTATGTAAACAATGTGCAAGGAAGGAAATACTCTTGTTTGGCGATGTTGTCCTCTTTTATTTTTACTTCTTTTTTTTTCAATTTAAGTGAGAAAAAAATTAGGGTCGGGGGGTGGGGGTGTAAAACTAGGGACGGTCGGTCGACCGGAAACACACTTTTTTTTTTTTTTTGCCTTACAATGTATGGAATAAATTTTTTTAAACAATTCACAATTTTCATACATGTGCAGAACTTGCATGTAAATGACAGTTATCATTTCGTGAAATGTCTGAAGTTTCAATTAATTTCACTACCTTACTGCTTTGACATGAAAACTTACTGAAAGGTAGACTAAAACATGACTTGATGGTCTCAACTGGCCACGATGCCTTCACGCTGATGTTAGGAAGATTAACTGTTAACATTCCATCTTGGGTCCGGCTAAGTCTCATAAATGTTCGGATGTTTAAACTAGTTGCCAAAGCAGCCTGCAACAGAAAAGATATTTAAAATGACAATTAAAATGAACAATTTGTTATCCAGAAAATATGTCTCATTTGCTCCTACAGAACGTTACATAATTGTTTTTCAGATTGTAAATTTGTGCAAGTGCTAGTGATAACTTAATATGGAATTATTTTGAATGTTGGTCAACTCGCCCCAGTATTTGGACAACTCACCCCAAACTTTACTGTCTGCAAATAATTGTGACGAAATTAAAAATGGATGTCTACTTTACTGAGTACTTTGGTGTCATTTTATCTATTAATATTACGACCACTTATTAAATGGGTTTATGTTGGAGAGATCCTAATATCGGATAAACAATGAACTGTCAAGCCTATTTTAACGTTTGTGAGTTTGTCCCTTATTTCCTTAAAGCAATGATCAGACAAGGCTTTTGGACTGACTGGTGTGCATATTCAACAATATTTAATGCACATTATTGCTTAAACTATTGGTATATTTAATTAATAAAACAGTAATGATATGAGTTAACTAAACAGTGTGGGGCTAGTTGGTTTTAGGGCGAGTTGATCTGCTCCCATTATATTAAGATCCAATCTACATGTAGACTTGAGATTCCACCGTACATGTTTATAATGATGTCAGTTTATGTTGTGAAGAAATTAAAAGACATGCCATAGTCTAATGTTGACATTCCTCGGATTCTCTTGTAAACCAATGTATTGTTTCTCAAGAGTACACACTGAATTTGTGAAGCAGAGACTTTGACAAAGATACTGTTGTAAAGTAAAACAGTTTGTTATTTTGGTTTGTTTAATATCACACATCGTTTAATAAATGTATAAAGTTTGTTTTATTTAATGACACCACTAGAACACATGGATTAATTAATCATCCATTATTGAATGTCAAACATTTGGTAATTCTGACACATAGTCATCAGAGGAAACCCGCTACATTTTTCTAATGCAGCAAGCGAACTTTTATATGTATTTTCTCACAGACAGGAAAGCACATATCACGGCCTTTGACCAGTTGTGCCCATTGGTTGGAAGGAGAAAAACCCCAATCAGTTGAATGGATTCACTGAGGTGGTTCGATCCAGTGATGCAAGCACGTATAGTGCCACATTGAAAATGACTGTCATCTATACATTTCCCTCTCTGTTTTTTTTTATGCCTAGTTATCATTCGAGCAGTTTGTTTTTGAGAGGGTTTGTTAATTCATCAAAAAGTATTCCGATGTCAGAGTTCATGTGTGTGCAGATGCCTTAAAAACAATTCATGTATATGTAAATAGACCAGTTTTTGGGATAGCCCGGTTTAGAGTATTTGATTAAATGCAGTGTTCTCGCTGCTCCATTTAAGCGGGACGGCCCACCCCACTATTGCCGCCCACCTTTACTTTTCTGCACCCAACTATATTTTACAGCACCTATCTCCGCTATTATTTCCAAATGCACACTTTTACCACACAAAACAAATTGATCAATCTGCATACTGGACATCAAAGGAAACAAGCCGCATTGTGTGTACGGAAAAGCAATTGGCGAAGAAAACCTTCAGTAGCTTACGACAGTTACCGTAATGTAATTTAACAGTATTTTTAGCAGCCTCTATTTTGTTCCATACCTGTATCCAATTGTATGTTTGATTCGATCAATGAAAGTTATATTTTATTTGAGCAATCAAAACATTCAATTTTTTATCGATTCAGTAATCTCCAACTACAACCCCCCACTTATTTGGCGCCAAATTTGTCATTGATCAGAATGGTCAATCTGTCTTTTGTTTCCATTAACTATCGTCTGATATTTTGTCCTCAATTCCAAATTTAATTGGTTGTAACTGATGATTTTTACTTTGTCACTTCTGTCATTCTATTTATTCAGCAATTCTTTATAAAATATTATTCATTTTTCATTTTTCATTTTTTGGGAGATATCACTGCTTATAAAAACAACAGAAGTGGTAGTGTTTATCATTAAAATAATTTATCTTGGGTGCCAAATAATATATACAACGCCTTTACAAAAGTGATTGATTCATTCGATGAAGATGGAAATAAAATTAAAGCCGCACACCCTAGTTCCATCCAGCGAAAATAAATTATAATTTGGTTAATCTACAAACCTGTAACACACTTAGATCACGTTTTTATCAAATGGAGTAAAAAAGCAGGTTTTATATCGATAAATACCATGGGAATCCCCATGTCCCAATTGCTTGAAATAATTTTGAAAGTTTGTATTCTGATGTCACCATTAGATGTCGCTCGAAGCACAACAATGCCTACGTCACTACAAATTTCAAAGACTTTGGGTGCGTTCTTTTCACCTCTCCTGGACATGTTCCAACTGTTCTGTCCTGGTTGTATCCCCTCTCCACATATCGTAGGACTTTGCAAAATTATTGGTTTTAAGGGTTTGTAACGTTTTGTATTGAGATACTTACTTGTCTGGTCGACGACAATATATGGTAAACAAGCGAGATCACTGTTATATATATACATTTTCAAAATGTAATGACAGAATGAACTTTGAAGCGACTCAAGGGGTGGAACTCTAGCCAAAACATAGGCAGACAAGATGATGACAAATCATGAAATGTAGAATGAAATTATGAATGAAAACTTAAAAATCGGTTCACATATTTAACATGACTAAGAAGAAAAGATGTAAATTATAACCTTGCCATACACAACTGCGTGTTCCCCGTGCAAAATTACTTTTCCTGGAGCAGACACCAGAAAATCATCCATGTTAACCGATTGATTTTATCTTAAAATTACTGATTAAATTTGTCTATGACCAACAAACATGTCCCATCACCAGGTGTTGGATATGAGAAGAATAAATTACAGCCAGAGTTACTGAAGCAGGCAGGTAAACGTCTGTGTACACTGTTTGGTAGCACCTGTTCTGTCACGCTACAATGTTTGCGGAAATAAACAAATCTACTACTAATTTAGTTCGTTTAATACGCAGTGATCACTGTGAACCAGTCAATCGAACGATCGTCCGGAACTATTCGAAAAACCTCGGATATTTCCGTACGATGCTGATATTTTTTGTGCTAAGAACCAAGGTTGATTGATTGATAACATAATTATATTAGATAGATAGATAGATAGATAGATAGATAGATAGATAGATAGATAGATAGATAGATAGATAGTGGGTGGGTGATCGAGTCATGCTCGTTAAAAATGTTTTATCTTATTAAAGAAAAATTCTTTTGAGCGGGAGATTGGGGATGGTGGACAAACACGCGCCCGGTACATAACACCTTCTAGCAATTTGAGTTAACCAGCAAGGATATCATAATTTCAGCAAAAAAGGAAGGAAATGTTTTATTTAACGACGTACTCAACACATTTTATTTACGATTATATATATCGCTAAGGACCACACATATAGGCCTAATGAGAGAGGAAACCCGCTGTCGCCACTTCATTGGCTACTCGTTTTGATTGAGGATCTGTTAGATGCGCCTTTCCACAGACAGGCTAGTACATACCATAGGCCATGAGCTAGACTCCAAAATTTCATGGGTTGGTACCACCTGGGGGGAGTAAACGCCATTATGATTTTTAGAAAGTACTAGGTCTATAGTTTCAAAAAATCTTTGAAGCCAAAGCTGGATCCACAGCTAATTTGTAGTAATCGGCCTTTGAATGTGGGTATGCACGTCGAAAATTGAGGAAAATGTTTTGGGGTAGGGCAAATCAAAAATGCAATTACTCCAAAAGTAGGAGGAATAATTAGACAAATGACCACTCATATTGTTGCTTATGAAATGTTTTATTAAGTAAAATAGGTTTTATGCAAATTAGGGTCAATATCAAGGTCACCAGAGGTCAAAAGGTCATGATTTGTTGCGGTTGCCTAAAATCTGGATGCCCACTCAAGAAATAACCATAGGAACCAAACCAATTGGAATTTCTTCAAGCAAAATTAGTCTTATTATAGCTGAAGGAGTTCAAAACCCATTTTTAAAAACATAATGAGATTATAATTATCAACTGAGGCAGGACATGGAATAATTCCAGACATATTTTTAAAAAGACGAAAATTTCTCCGATTTGGAGTAGGGGAAATGAAAAATGCAATAATTCAAAGTATATGGAATAATAAACCAAATGACCACTCATTTTGCTGCTTATCAAGAGTTCTGTCACATGGAATGTGTCTTATGCAAATTAGGTCATTATCAAGGTCATCAGAGGTCAAAACGTCAAAATTTCTTTCTTTGATTTCTCAAATTACCTTGAAATGTGTTTTTGACCAAGATGAAAGATAAAAGTTTAACACAATACCTCACCTATTTCTTGAATTGTTGTTGACGATAACAATAAAATCTATTTTCATCAGCCTTATCGATGCCTCATATGGTTTTTCAGGGTAACGAAGTGCATTTGAGCCATACCCTACTTGATCATGGATGATGCTGAACAAGGTATTCCTACTGATAATCAAGCTGATGTTGACCAGGGGGACATTGAATTGCCAGAGAAAAAAATACGAAAGTGTTGTATTTTTAATTGCAATGATCAGGACCCTGAACTCATTTTACCAAAGGACTGGGGACTCCTGGACAAAACTTGTTCAAGCTGCTGAAATTAGGGGCAATAATGATATTCTTAGGATTTCTGCAAAAGCTGAATCTGGTCGTGTCCCAAAGGTGTTTTATCATAGGCAGTGTAGAAATCGTTTCATAAAGAGAGACTTGGACGCCATTCTTGAGAACCAGAATTCGGGGGATTCATCTGAAGCCACTGGTAAACCAAAGACTTTTCATAGGAGAGAATCATCTGTCCCATTTGCATCTACCGTGTACAAACCTATCTGCATCTTCTGTTTAAAGAGTAGCAAATACATAAAAGGTACAAATACTAGGGACCAACTAATTAAATGTGTAGATCTTCGTGCCGACAGGACAATCAGAGAGGCAGCTGTGCGGAACGAAAATGATCGTATAATTGCTATTCTTTCATGGGAATTAGTGGCTGCCGAAGGACATTATCATGGGCAGTGCTATCGTGCATTCACAAGGCCACCAAAGAAAGTGACAAATGATGACAATAACAATCTTTCTACAACGGAAATAGAACTTGATCCTGAAGTAATTTACACCAGAGCTGAAAAAAGGAGTTATGAAGAACTGTTTAGATTTATTAGAAATGATCCGTTTCCTGAACCTAATGTTGTTAGACTTACTGAACTGACAAAGAAACTGACAGATAGTTTAGTATCTATGGGTGTAACAGAGGTCAACAGTTCTACCAAAAAACATATTCAGAGAAAACTTGTTGCTGAGTTTGGTGAAAGCCTACACATGATTCCTGATGAGAAAGGTAAAATTTTGGTGTAACCAGATAATCTTTCACTAGGTGAGGTTGTTAAGGAAAATATGAGGTTGAAAGAAGAACTGCAGATTTTCAAAGTGAACACGTCACAATGAAAATATGGCCAAGCATGTCTCCCTCATACTTAGAAGTGATATCAAAATGCAGGAAACCAAAATGCCTTGGCCCCCTGTACCTGCTCAGTTAAAACAGTCATCTGAATTTATTCCTATTTCATTAAATGCATTTTTAAGATATCTTTTCAGTGGGGAATCTACCAGCTGCTCAGGTAGGGTAGATAGATTAGTGGACTCAATTGGGCAGGACATTGTGTACGGTGTTACTTGCTCAAGACTTACGCCCCCAAAAGACATCATATTACCAGAGGCGGTAAAGACACTCACTGGAAATGTTGAGTTAATACGGATTCTAAACCGCTATGGACATGGAATGTCCTATACACAGCTTGAAGAGGTTGAGACAGCTCTTGCTCTTCAAAAGTTAGAAACTCATAAAACTGACGGTATTGCTTTGCCAGAGGACATTAAACCGAACATCATGACGACCCTGGCATGGGACAACTTAGACAGGCTCGAAGAAACACTAAGCGGTGGAAGCACTTCACACAGAGTGAATGGAATCATGGTACAGCCAAACGCATTCGGACCGGACCCCATGCCAAAGGATATCCCAATGTGTAGTCTACAGGAGTCTGGTAAAAAGCCAAGGGCAACTGGGTTAGTCCAACCACTCCTGCCGATCTACAATGCTGGTGAGCGTGTTGGTCCACCTTCCAGAAGCTATGTTCAACTTAGTGGTGACGAAATAAAGCGGGACGTCTACAGGAAAACGTTTCTCTGGGTTCTTGCACGAATCCACAATGTCCAAACGCAAACTGTGAACAGCTGGACTGGTTTCAATATTAGTGTCCGAGACGATATACATGTTACGATAGATGTTGTGCGCTATTTGCCTACCATTAATGCACCAGCAACACAGCTCTCTACAGTGCAAGAGGTACTACTACAGTCAGAGAAGATCAGGAGTTCTTTGTTTCTTCAAAGCATTGTGATTGTGTTTGATCAAGCACTTTATGCAAAGGCAACAGAGATCATTTGGAAGCATAATGAAAAGTTTGCAAATGTCGTCCCCAGGTTAGGTGTCTTCCACACAATATGTAACTTGCTAGGTGTAACAGGAAAGAGGTTTCAAGATACCGGGTTGAAAGATTTGTGTATTGAGTCCGGGGTGATAGCTGCAGGCTCTGTAAGTGGGGTGCTTGATGGTAAGAAATACAACCGAGCAGTTAGACTGCATAAGCTTCTCTATGAAGCTTTGCTTCGGCTTGCATGGAAGGGCTTCCCAGTAACCAAAGGTTCAAATGCAGAGACTGAAATAACTGATTTGATTGGTGAATTTTCAAGCAATGTATGTCAGATGACGTTCGTATCTCTAGCCGAACAGTTCTATTTGCATCTAGACCATCTACGCAGTGATGCAGGGAACCTTGCTGCATTTTGGATGTCGTACTTGGATCTGGTTGACGTATTGCTGAACTATTTGCGTAGTTCTACAGAGGGCAATTGGGCAATGCATCTGCAAGCAGTTCAAGACATGATACCCTGGGTATTTGCATATGACAATACCAATTATGCAAGATATCTATCCCACTATAGTGCTGAAATGACCCACCTAAAAACCGAGCATCCTGAAGTTCATGAGTTTCTTGAACATGGTGGATTTTCTGTTCAACTTGGCTCAAGAAATCCATTTGGTAGGATCCCTGTAGACCAGACAATCGAGGAAACTGTTAATAAAGACACACAGACTCCTAGTGGCACAAAGGGGTTTAGCCTTAAGCCTGGTGCAATCAGTAAATACTACCTTACTGCAGAGTATCGCAGTTCCTTCCTACACATGCCCAGGGATGCCATTGGAACCAGTAACTCCTTGGACTTCAATCACCCAGATCTAAGCAAATCTAGAATTAAGAAGGATGAAGAGGACGTAGTGTCCTTGATCGGCATGCTGGAGAATAACTGGATCAATCCCTTCAGCACTGAAAGCTCAGACCTCCTTAGCATTTCAACTGGGATGGCTGCACCAGACAACATAACAGAAGACCTATTGCAAGCTAAGGACTCCGGAGAAAAAGCCTCCAGGGAATTCAGGGAAGACAGAATGTGAACCTCCAAAAACTAATTTTTTTGCACCCCTGAAGAAGCAAAAACCTAAAAACTTCAGCGATATGATTGTCAAGAAGAAATACCAGGCTGCGGGACGACAGATCATCCTGAAAGCTGACCGTGATCTTTTTGCCAAAATGACCCTGATTGCACAGACTAGACATCTGAGTATGAAGTACGTTTTGGCACATCGATTAGGGCCGATCCCATGGGCAATTGCAAAACCAGAGGGCACACTGAGAAAGACAAAAAAATCTTCATTGATGGATAGTTTGAAAAAGGATTTACAGCCTATAGAGTAAATTTACAGAAATTCTGCTTGCATAATAGATGGAATGGCCCTTGTGCAGAAAATTAATGCAGATGGTATGACCTTTGCCGACTTATCTCAGATGTTGCATAGGATGGTGTTGAGGGAAGGTTCGGTCTCGAGACGTGTTGATGTCGTGTTTGACGTATATCGTGAGCAATCGATAAAAGACGCAGAGCGCGTTAATCGGGGGACTGCCAGTGGGACTACATTCAAAGCTATTGCCCAAGGACACAGGATAAAACAGTGGAGAAAGTTCCTTCGGACGTCAGAAAACAAAAACAGACTTATTGAATTTCTTGCAAATGATTGGAGCAGCGCAGATCAACGGGAGAAACTAGCAAATAAAGAAATGTTTGTTACAGTAGTAGAAAAGTGTCAGAAACTGACAGTGAACTCTGTCAGTAATGTTGAATGCCTCGGGTCTGGTCAGGAAGAAGCGGACACAAGGATGCTATTGCATGCCGCACATTGTGCAAAATATGGTTTTTCTCCAGTTTTGATTGTATCTGAGGACACAGATGTGTTCGTTTTATGCGTAGCATTCTCCTCCAAAATACCCTGCCCAATTTACATCAAAAGTGGCACAAAAACCCGCATCCAGTACACTGACATACGGAAAGTTGCAAACATACTTGGGCATGATATATGTGACGCATTTCTTGGACTTCACGCCTTCACAGGGTACGACACAGTGAGTTCATTTGCTGGCAAAGGCAAGCTTTCCACTTTAAAACTAGTCTGCAAAAGTGAGGAACATCAAGAAACGTTGAAACGCCTTGGTTCCAATTGGGATTTGTCTACTGACCTCTTCAACAGTGTAGAGGCCCTTACTGCTCAGGCTCTAAAACAAAAAGAATCAATGAACTACGTTTCAATCTGTTCTGTGCCCGGAAAGGTGAGGCAGAATCATGGCAGCTCCCCCCATGTTCAAAGTCCTTACTTAACCACAGTAAGAGGGCGAATTACCAGTGTGGAATATGGAAGAGGAGCTTGGGGGCATTCCCGGAGATTCCCCCAGCCATTGGCAATGGATGGACAATTGAAAATGATGAACTGGTCATTAATTGGAGTGATGCACCACCTGCCCCAGAAGCTGTTATGGAACTTCTTTCCTGCACTTGTTCAAAGGAGTGTGTTGAGGAAATCTGCACTTGTCTTCAAAATAATCTGAAGTGTAGATATATGTGCAAACTGATAACTTGTTCCAATCAGAAAGACACTGAGGATGACTTTGTGACTTTAAACGATATAGACGATGGTGACAGCGGCGATGATGACGACGACGATGCTAGCGAAAGTGATTGATCTTCAGTTTCAGGTGTTACCTTCTCAGTAACAAGTTGGCCGCCTCTGCCTAGATTCACAATTGCACTGTTTTCATCTTAAATCTTTGTATTCTTTTGAAAGCTGCGAACCGTTTACCACTAATATGCACTGTTTTCCATGGTTTGGGGTTAAACTTTTGTGGATAGTTTGGACTAAAAAACTCTGTTTAGCTGAGTATCTCTGGAATAAACCGTTTACTAGTAATTTTTATGATCTATGGTATATATAGGCCATGTTTACATGGCTCAATGCGCAGGTTTACGGCAATCTCCCAAAATTTTGACGTTTTGACCTCTGATGACCTTGATAATGACCTAATTTGCATAAGACACATTCCATGTGACAGAACTCTTGATAAGCAGAAAAATGAGTGGTCATTTGGTTTATTATTCCATATACTTTGAATTATTGCATTTTTCATTTCCCCTACTCCAAATCGGAGAAATTTTCGTCTTTTTAAAAATATGTCTGGAATTATTCCATGTCCTGCCTCAGTTGATAATTATAAACTCATTATGTTTTTAAAAATGGGTTTTAAACTCCTTCAGCTATAATAAGACTAATTTTGCTTGAAGAAATTCCAATTGGTTTGGTTCCTATTATGATTTCTTGAGTGGGCATCTAAATTGTAGGCACCAGCAAAAAATCATGACCTTTTGACCTCTGGTGACCTTGATAATGACCAAATTTGCATAAAACCTATTTTACTTAATAAAATATTTAATAAGCAGCACTATGAGTGGTCATTTGTTTAATTATTCCTCCTACTTTTGGAGTAATTGCATTTTTGATTTGCCCTACCCCAAAATTTTGTCCTCAATTTTCGACATGCATACCCACATTCAAAGGCCGATTACTACAATTTAGCTGTGGATCCAGCTTTGGCTTCAAAGATTTTCTGAAACTATAGACCTAGTACTTTCAGAAAATCATAATGGCGTTTATTCCCTCCAGGTGGTACCAATATCTGGGCTAGCTCATGGCCTACCACGGCCTTGGTAACACCAGTTGTGGAAAACTGGCTGGAACGAGAAATAGCAAGCGCTGTACCACTGAGCTACGCACCGCCCATTCATGAAAAAGTCTCATTTCCTTCTTACTAACTGTCCTATTTGTATTGATTTTTCGCAACTTTTTATCATGATCAACTGAAATCCAAGTGGGTTTTTTCTTATTTTGTTGATGTTTTCATCCTTCTAAACTAGTTATTTATTCAACATATATAGTGCTCTAATTAGTCATAGAAATTTCTTAAATATATGTCCATATATTGATTTAAAAAACAACAACAAACAATGCCAAATCGATGTATTCGTCAAATAAACATATAAAAGGAAATCGTCCCACGCATTACACAAATTTTCGTATAATTATTCTTATTTGTTACTGAAGTAATTAATATGGACGCTGATTAGTATATTACACTTAAAACCACTGGTATTCAGCCCTTATACGTTTGTTTGAGAGTACCCATTTAAGATCGTGAAATCAAAATAGTTGGGGGTTGAGTCAAGCTGGCCAAAATGTCCTACGCAGTGTTGTGTCAGTATGACATTAATTATGGAGCAAACTACTTATATGATTGAAATTTCTTTTGAACAACGACATATACCTAATGTATCTACTTTGTCTGAATTTACTGGCGTCTGAATTATAGTGGTGGTACATAACGTCATATTTTCTTGCATGAATAAAACTGCCAGGCAAAATTTAATCCCACTTATAAATTACTGTTGTAGCAAAAACAATCCATCCCAGATTTGCAGAACCAAATTTTATACATATAAATAAAAAAAGACTAGACGTATTCAAACATTTTTTTTCACAGCTACCGGGTTAACACCATCACCCCCCCCCCCCCCCCCCCCCAAAAAAAAAAAAATCCATTTTCATTCCTTTTGGAAGGAGATTGTGTACAGAGTTTCGAAATATTTTTGTTGTATTGAAAGTGTATGGATGACATTATAAGCCTAGGCATAATGAAGTTGAAAAACATGTTTAAAAATAATATACTTGTAACAGACAAGACTTTTGCCAGTTTTTCTGCAAATCTGATTTGCATAGTCACTTGCTGGTATTGATAAAAACAATTGTATAAGTTAACTGTGATGCGATTGCTTAGTCTTGTTCTGTGTAAACGTCATTAAGCCTTAGTTTTTGGTCACATCTAAACGAAGTTGGAAGGTGATATACAAGTATCGCTGTCTACGTTAAAGAGACTAATCTGATTTTACAGCCATTTTAACGTGTTTTCGGACGTATAACCTTTTGAAAATTATTAAAATTATAATTTATTTAAATATTTTTGCTGTTAATATGGATATAGATCTGGTACATTTTTGACCATAGCATGAATAGAGAAAAAAAACGAATGACAGTTTGATACCAGTTCTCTTACGAGTTGTTTAATGATATGAATAGTATCTCAAAGACACTAGTATTTCTGTTCTTAGACATCCTTTAAAAAAGGGTCTTTCTCAAACTGGCAACGCTTCCAAGTGACCATTTATTATAGCCCTCGTTCTGGTATGCCGAAATCAGCATCATGTCGTGAAGACCGGTATCTTGTACACGTGACATTACGACAGACAGACAGGTAAATTACGTCAACACACTGTCACCGTCTTAGGGAACAACTGAGAAGTCGCAACAGGTAGAGATCTATGGCCAGACAAGTAGGAATCGTCTACGAGCCAACATTTGATCTCGCAATTGCCGAAGCCGTTATCATAAAAACGTCAACAGTCCTTTGACGTGACGTCAACAATGCTTTAACGTTTTATTAATATGCTTATTGATGTCAAAGCGATACTACGTACATTCATCTGAATATAGTTTAAATTCAGAAATGTGCGAAAAGATCGCTGTTTGACATTTATAATCATATTTATTTAAAATGGCTATACATATAAAACATTTGTGCATGGATCTAATACTACCTAATGACGACATGTAACTACTGTGCTGTTCGGTTCCAATATTCCCTGCAAATCTGGGTGGATCTGTCAATAGAGGTAAGTGATTGATTAATTGTTTGTTTGTTTAACTGGTTGTGTTTTTTTAAGGACCGATGAAAAATATTTGTTTTGTTTAACGATACCACTAGAGCACATCGATTTATTAATCATCGGCTACTGGATGCCAAACATTTGGTAATTTTGACAGTCATAAAGAGGAAACCCGCTACATTTCTTCCACTAGTAGCAAGGGATCTTTTATATGCGAGGACCGATGAAGTAGGAGGTTGGGTGTTTAGCCAGTATTTTATACAAGAAATGTTAATTCAGGTTAATCCAGCTCAGTTCAATTCTTGCATCAAGTTAAACATAAGAACTGCTCCCGAAGGACTGCTAATGTGGATCCAAGAGGAGGGTGTTGGAGGGGCACACCTCACCCACCCCATCCATCCTGAAATTCGCAATGTCCTCCCCCCCCCCAAAAAAAAAAAAAAAAAAAAAATCCAGTGTTGTGGCAGATGAAAATGATGCATTTCTTCGTTTTTAGCGGAGAACATATTTACAGTATTCAGCTTAATATTTCTGTGGATGATTACTATGCAGATAATACAATGTTAGTTTACTTTTCAATACTGTAGATGACCCTTTTAAGCGTTGCGCCCACTACCTTGAAATATTCTGCAACCGTCCCTGCCAGTTATGACAATGTTACAAAATTACTAGGCCTACCCCACCCCAAAACCCACCAATCCCTTCTCCATCGCCAGCTTCACAGTCTTGTTTTGTTCCCTGCTTGAGTTCACGCTGGATTCGCCATTGGCATGTGTGTGTGTGTGTGTGTGTGTGTGAAATAACGTGCATATCCTTGGAAATTGTTGCTTGTACTTATCCAGTCCAAATTTTAAAAATAGAACGCTCTCTGGATGGTAGAGGTAACATTCGTTGAGGTATGAAAAGTTGTAGATCGATCGCTTTTTCTTGTCTCAACCAGTGTCACACGAATCAAAGACTGGTATGTACTGTCCTGTCTGTGAGAAAGTGCATGGTAAATGTTTTGCTCCTATTCGTTTGGAGTAGCATGTGTGATGGAGCGCATTTCAGGCACAGCGGAGCAGGTGGGCTGCCCCCCCCACACACACACACACACACACCATAAATCTGAATAAAAAATATTATTGGTTGTAAATCTTAAGACTGAGCTGAATTGTACTTGTAGAATGCAGGAAATTGTATTTCAGGACATCTCGTTTTCATAAGATTACGGGGAGCATACACCCTAACCCACTAGAAACTTTGCTTTGCGCCCTCGGTCTGTTAGCCCCAACTCACAATGTCTACTTTCTTCCGCCGTGCCTGTATTTCATTACGTGATGAAAAGCTGGCAAATTCCACCAGATATATAAGGACAAACACGTGAATAGTATGTGTATATTTAATATCGACGTTAATTAGTTTACAATGATAACGACTTGAATCAGTGTGTTTAAAAGCTGAAAACAAATACGATTGACAAACAAACAAAACAAATAACAACAACAAACAAGTAAAGCATTGTGTGTTTCCGTGAACCTGACCCTACCTAGAATAAAAAAAGGCCGACCCTAAAAATTATGTTCGATGTATTAGTTTGTGTTTTTCGATTTTAAAGCAGTTGAAAAGCGTACATATGTAACATTTTATCTGAACCCGTAGGGGTGAATTTAGTTTTTTGTTTGACTGTGTGTATATATAAATATATATAACAGTAATTAAACAAAGAATTATCTATCAAACCATATGTTTAGGCACGTTCCCGAAAACACACTTTTTTTTTTCAGACCATGCCATATTATCAGCTGGTGGGTTTTTTGTGGTTTTAAAAAATTATTAGTATTATTCATGTCACACCAGAGTGCGATGGGTTTTTTTTAATGGTAACTATAGGATTCGTCTGTGGCTGAGCGTAGAATCGACTGGCCACAGTGGAATGTTAATAATATGTAAGATTATTATTATTATTATTATTATTATTTTGTAATATGTCACAAAATAATAATGACTTGTCTGTGAGATATTTTAAATTACAGACGGTGAACAGTCAATGGCTGCACGTTCTGCTATATTTATGGGGCGACCATTTTATTCACATCCTTCAACACTGGTGAGCCTTGCTGAGTTACTGATTCTGAAACGAAAAAAAGAAAAACTAGTATCATATATATAACACAATACAATATTTGAGTATGAGTGTTATTCCACCCCTCCATTTATCCAGTCATCCTCCGTCCGTTCATCCATTCACCATCCTTCCATCCCTTACATCCACCATCCTTCCATGCATCATCCAATAACATATTCATTCATCCATATACTCATCGATTCATCCACAGATACATTAACTCATCCATCCATCCATTCATCCATCCATTCATTCACACACACACAGAGAGAGAGAGAGAGAGAGAGAGAGAGAGAGAGAGAGAGAGAGAGAGAGAGAGAGAGAGGGGCACATACACACACAGAGAGAGAGAGAGAGAGAGAGAGAGAGAGAGAGAGAGACGCACAGACACACACACACACAGACAGATAGAGAGAGAGAGAGAGAGAGAGAGAGAGAGAGAGAGAGAGAGATACAGACAGACACACACACACACACAGAGAGAGAGACACACACACACACAGAAACACACACACACACACACCTTCCATTTATTCACTCGCCCATCCACCCATCTATCAATTCAGACAACGTTACATTCACCCATGCCATCCATCCGTCCATTTATCAATGCAGTCACACACATCCATACATTTATCTATCAATAGGGGCGGGACGTAGTCCAGTGGTAAAGCGCTCGCTCGATGCGCGGTCGATCTGGGATCGATCCCCGTCGGTGGGCCCATTGGGCTATTTCTCGCTCCAGCCAGTGCACCACGACTGGTACATCAAAGGCCGTGGTATGTGCTATCCTGTCTATGGGATGGTGCATATAAAAGATCCCTTGCTGCTAATCGAAAAGTGTAGCCCATGTAGGTCAAATATTGTTAAAATAGCAACAGATCCAAAATTGTAAGTAAAAACAGCATTTTTTTTTTTTTTTTTTTTACATTTGTGAAATATAAGTTAGTCCCCATACTTTTCTAAAATTCCATATTCAGTTGGGTTATCTTTTTTTTCGGGCCAACCGATATGGATATTTACAGATAAGAGCTATATTGTGGCAAACTTAAGTCAAAATTACTCATATAGCTCCTCAACTTTACTTTCGATGAATCAATGAAAAATTACCTCAAGAAACTGCGCAAATTTTAATATTTGGACTTAATCCTACCGAACCTTTACAATTCAATAACACCACAGATACACCACGGTCGGGCTGCTGGTGATCTCTTGCACTTGCCAACGCGGGTGGTCCCTTCTCCCTCCCATCCCAACCCCTTTCCTGTCCTGGACGAATGAGCCCGTGTCTGTCAACACCTATGTCCATGACAGGTGCGTACTACAACAGCTTGCTCTGAATGTGCACGTTAAGCTCTATGACCTGACCTACATATTTACAGATAGACAGACAGACACTCTGTTCGGCCGGCCATTCACCCATTCCATTCAGCCAGCCATCTAGCTATCCAACCACTCCCACCCAGTCGGCCAGCCAGCCAGCCAGCCACGAACCAGCCAGTCGGCCGGCCGGCCGGCCAGTCAGCCATACAATAATGGATTTTTTTTTTTTTTTTTTTTTTTGTTAATTACATTTTTACAGTTTTGTTTTGGTTGTTTAACTGACGCATTATCTTGCCTGACACATTACCCGGAGCCCTGACGTATTGTTGTGACTAATGCATCATCTTGAGTGACATCATTTTACAAACGCCTCACGAAACATGGCCAGCTGCGTTCAGCCAACCATTTTTCGTTAAAACTTTTGCAAACTGTTTTGACTGGTTCCCGAAGTAGTTATTCGGTTTACCTTGCAGCGTAAAAACCGGTATTGCGAGCGTTAGCGATTAATGTCTGGCTGAACTTGCCCCTGAACTTCGTGTACCTGTAGGCCTACGCACGTAGTTGGTGTATTTTTGTACCTTTGATAAGATCGTCGTGCTCGGCGGTGCGTTCTACTTAGTCATATAAAGCAACTTTAAAAAGTATAGTCATACAATATATGTATTGTAAAACACAACGTAGCTAACTCATAGGCGTGGGTTCTAGCTCAGTCAGTAGAGCGCTCGCCGGAGTTGTATGTACTTGTTGTAGGATCAAACCCCCGTCCTAGAACTCTACGACTGGCATATCAAAAGCCGTGGTATGTGCTGTCCTATCTGCCTGTGGGAAAGTGTATATAAAAGATCCCTTGCTGCTAATGGAAAAATGTAGCAGCTTTCGATGAGCAGCCAGGGATCTTTTATATGTACCATCCCAAAGACAGGATCATGTAAAAGACTCCTTGGTAGGGGGGGGGGGGGGGGGGGGGGGGGGCGAGGCGTAGCCCAGTGGTACAATACCCGCGCAGTCGGTTTGGGATCGATCCCCGTCAGTGGGCCCATTGCGCTATTTCTCGCTCCAGCCAGTGCATCACGACTGGTACATCAAAGGCCGTGGTATGTGCTATCCTGTCTATGGGATGGTGCATATAAAAGATCCTTTGCTGCTAATTGAAAAGAGTAGCCCATGAAGTAGTGACAGCGGGTTTCCTGCCGCAATATCTGTGTGGTCATTAACCATATGTCTGACGCCATATAACCGTAAATAAAATGTGTTCAGTGCGTCGTTAAAAACCATTTTCCTTCCTTCCTTCCTAGTTGCTAATTGAACTTTGTGTTGTGATGCTGGCGTCGTTACACAAACACACAGATTCCTTTTTTTGTTTAAGTTAATTGGGGTTCATGATAATTTAAATTTATTAGTTCCATTTTTTCTTCTGTAAAAGCATACGAGAAGGGCGGGTCAAGCGAGGATATTACTAGTCCACCCCTCCCCGTGTTGGAGCAGAAGGTCGCATTCGGGTAAAAACGATGGAGACGTTCGGACAAATGAGCTGGTCTGGATGTTTTCATCATTCTACTCATAATATTATTTGTAATCCATGTGAAACTGCGTAGTGATTAGCTTGTAACACCATATATAGTGTTTGGTAGCAATTCGAATGGGCCCTATGAATAGATGTTGTTATCCAGATTAAGGCATTTTAGTATGATTCGGGGGAAAAATCAACCTGCCCTCCAACAAAAATGGGAGTCCGTACGCATTATCACATCGTTAACATGCCGATTGTGGAGTACTGGTTGAAACAAAAACATGAACGATGTGTCCATTAAGATTTGTGATAGGGTGGGGGTGGGGAGATGTGGTCGTGCGATCATGATCAAATCAGGAGAAAGATCTAATACTGCACAACATCCTACCTGCCTCTGCTTGAGTTTTATGTTTAAAATGATTTTACCTGGACCGTTCTTTGCGGGATAGCCCATCATGTTGTTCATATACTGCTGCATCACTCGTCTCTGTTGTTCCGTCATGCCGGGGCCTCCCATCATGCCGTTGCGCCACATCATGCCAGGGCCTCTCATCATGCCAGGGCCTCCCATCATGCCGTTACGCCACATCATGCCAGGGCCTCCCATCATGCCAGGGCCTCCCATCATGCCGTTGCGCCACATCATGCCGGGGCCCCCCATCATGCCGTAGTTGCCGGGTCCCCTCTGTTTCGACTTATGATGGTGTCTAGTTCGCGACCCGTGGATCTTCTTGATGTGTTTCTTCATCTGCTCTCGGTGTTTCTGCATCTCCTCGGGGTTGCCCCAGCTCGCCATCATGTTCTGGCGGAATTTCTTCATCGCTTCAACGTGCTCACGAGTTGCGGCTTCGTCTCCCCCGAACATCTGACCCATCATCCCTCCCATGCCAAACCCCATGTTATTGTTGTTCGTGAGGATGTCTTTAGGCGCTTGCCCTTCCTGGGATGCAACGTAGCCTAATAAACATATTACTGAAAATAAAAAAGAAAAGCAAATAGTTAAAAATAAATGATAATCAACAAATACATTGTTAAAAATACGAAAACCAACAAAATCTTAGATGTTGTGAGTGCGTTATTTTTCAATTTAAATGTTTTTGGCTTTAGTTGGGGTTTTTTCTTCTTTATTTTAACATTTTAAATACTCTGGGTGTGGTCTCTTCAATTTAAAATACTTTTCAAATATAATTTTACAAGTAAGGTGGACAAATGTATCATACTATAGTAGCTCAAACACTGTCATCGACATAGGAAATATAGACAAACTAATGAGCTGGTATAAACTATAAACCAACTCTACTGTATACAACCAGACAGACAGACAAACAATATAGACATATGAATTGTTTATTAAAGTCTCACCTCAGTTATAAAATATACATCATCACTAAATGCAATAAAATCTACAATATCACTGAGCCATTCACAATAAATTTATGAGAGAATATTAAAAAATAATCGACAGGTATATAATACATTAATAAAATATTTAAATAATTTAACACAAAATAAAATACACTATAATTAACAACTTTCAAGTATAGACAGTATAGATTTAAAAATATGTTATTAAAACACATTAAATGAAGTTAATAAAACAAAATATCATACAATATTAAAGGGACATTCCTGAGTTTGCTGCATTGTAAGATGTTTCCGACTAATAAAATATTTCTACGATTAAACTTACATATTAAATATATTTTCCTATTTAGAGTATCAGTGTCTGTATATTTAATGTGTTTCTGGTAGTCTTAATATTTGTAAGAAGCCCAAACTGGATTTTGTCTTCAAATAATTTCGTACGTACGAAAAACAATTGTATTTTAGGAAACAAAATTTAAAAAAAAACATTTTTTTATTTTTTTATTTTTTTTATTTTTTATTGACCCCAGACACACAAGTATGGCAGTGTCAGGGTTGGGGGCCCTGATTTCACTACCTTACATCCATGTTATAAGTACATATGAACATTATTTATATATATAATATAGTGTAATTAGAATCAATATAATAATATTAATAAGCATGAATACATGAAAACATGGAATTCACTAATATGTGGGGTTAACAGTGAAGATAGAGGTAGAGGAAAGATTTGAAGGAAATGGTAAAGGGAGAAAAGAGAAGGTAAGGAAGGAAGAAGGAAAGAAAGCGTGAATTAAATACTTTCATTTCGAAAGAGAAAACATATTTGTATTGAAATACCTCTAGAACATTGTATTGCCATGTCTTGTTTCTAGGTATCTGGACCAAGGTGCCCAATATTCCTCAAATTCTTGAAATTGACCATTTTTGAGAAGTATATATTTTTCAATTTCTATTTTATCTTTTAAAATATTTTTAAAAAACATATATGTTAGGTCCATATTTCTGCATTTTAGATCTATATATAGTATTTAACATTGATAATGAGCCAATTAATAAATACATCTTGCTTTTTTCCCTCTTTATGATTCCAAACAAGACTGTCTGTTTATTGAGTTGTGTATGTTCACCTTTGTCCTGAATCCATCGTTCAATTTCCTTCCATAAAAGAAAGACTTTAGAGCAGTCATAGAACAAATGCTCCAATGTAACTAAATAAAATTTAACCTAGTACAAATATTAGAACGATCAGAAACACGTTTAATATACAGCCACGAATATTTTATGCAGAAAAGTATATTTGATATGTAATTACAATCGTTAAAAAGTCTCTATTAGTCGATAACATCTTAAAAATTGCAGCAAACTCAGGAATGTCCCTAAATGTTACTTTTGTGCAACCTATTTTTGGTTCTTGCATTAAAGGCGCAGATGCTAGTTTTACTCGTTGAGAAAGATAGAACTATTATATCTTATTTAAAATACATTCAATTCAATTATTAAGACATTTAATGTATAAAAAAACCAATGACGCTTTTCTAACATATGGACATGTAAAAATACGACGTAACTTTTTCCCTAGAATAATATATCAAAACATGATTTTGGCAGGCCAAGGCCTCTGAAAATTGTGAGAAGCTTCGTTCGCAAACCAAATCTACTTTTGTGCAACCTATTTTTGGTTCTCGCATTAAAGGCGCAGATGCTAGTTTTAACCTGTAAACAAATGGACACTAAGTTTAGTTCATTTACAAACCTGTAATTCATTTGGATAAAGTTACAATAAAATGAAATAAAAGTCTGTGACGTTAAAACAGAAAATATCCTTATAAATAGACTAGAATTCGAATCAATAAACCGCTACTTCTGAGACGCACGTGCGTTTTGTAAAATATGAACAATGCAATTTTTGATACTACAAACACCAGGATGACCAGAAACACTTCGGTTCTACGGAAATGGATAATCTAAAGAATAAAATATAAGTAATGTTTGATTTCAGTGATCATAAACGGTTCTAATAATGACAAATATGCTGTTGTGTTTAAAAACTAGGGTATGTCCCTTTAAATTAAGGGCATCTTATCATTTACATGGACTTAACTGGTTGCGTAAAAAGGAAATGGGTACCTAAATTAGTTTTTGTGTAATCGACAAATGGGTTCAAGTGTGTGTGCAGAGGGGGCGTTTAGGGTTCGAACCTCCTTGCCTTTAAAAAAAAATATATAACCTCCGGGTGAAACATGACCCGACCCCCTAGAAATTTCGCTCATCAGTCTTGACCTGTCATGTACAATTTCATGCACATGCGTTTGGGGATACACGCATTTTTTATTTTCAGATGCCCGTTCAAGCAGTACATTTCCTGATTTAGAAATACATTTGTATATTTAAAGAAGAACCCTGTATTTACTATGGATCTAACGATTTACTTGATTGTATTGTTAATGTGGGGGAATTTTATTTTATTTTTATTTATTTGTTTATTTTATTATTATTATTATTATTTTTTTTTTTTTTTTTTTTTTTTTTTGGTTTAGAATTAGATAAATTATTCCCCCAGAAACACAACCCCAAACCCATACAAGCCATTTGTATTCATAATTGAGATGAGTTTTTGTTTGTTTTTGTTTCTTTGTTTGTTTTGTTTGTTTAGGGTTTTTTCCTGTTTCCAGTTCGATTCATTAATGTCTTATATGTACGTGTATTTCCTATCCACGGGACGTCATGCAGATGTTTACTTTCTAATCAATGTCTACATTAACTGTGTGTAGTGACTCAATGCACATAGGTTTGAACAAAGTCAATAATGCGTAGAGATGAATGTATTCAAACTAGCACGTATCTACACTATAGTTTTCTAAATTACACAAGACGAAAATTTAGAAACCACCATTTGCAGTGTAGCACACCTTTAATAAATACTCACTTCGTATTGATAATTAACATAATTTACTAACCTAGCAGAGCCAGCGTCGCCATTGTGGATGTTGATTTCCGACTCCCTGCCGCTGATGTTGAACAATGCGTCTGTTTCGTCACACGATTCTTTTACACTAAGCAGTTTACGTCCTCGGGATAGAACGTGACTGTGGTGCTCTAGATTAAAGGGTCAATGGTTTCTTTTATGGTGTGTGTTCCTTGCGGTGTCAGGTACAAGCATTCGGTGTATTCATACATTTTTAACCAGTGTTTATGTGCAGCTAGTTAATATCATTTGATCTGTTTTCGGTTGTTGTTGTTTTTCGGTGTGTTTTTTTATTATTTCTCTTGTCTGTCTGTTTGTCTGTCAGTCTGTGTCTGTGCCTGTGTCTGTGTCTGTGTCACCTCGACTAATACTCTCTCTCTCTCTCTCTCTCTCTCTCTCTCTCTCTCTCTCTCTCTCTCTCTCACACACACACACACACACACATACACACACACACACCGCGACCTTGTACTTGAATTCTGGTGATGGAGGTCACCCACTACTGTAGAAATGCAGGATTAAGCTCGGCGTTTCACTAAATAAGAGCCGATCTGCCTGACATGACTAAGTTCCTAGTATGAAGCACGCACAATGGAAAAGCTCATTATCTCGTGTGTTGCGTCCTCATAGCAGATATTACTTTTAAAACATTGTTAAAACAGTCACACTTTTGTGGTTAAATTGCAGGTACTGCTGGGTTCGCCTCCCGGTACCGGGTCCCACTCAGAGCGAGTTTAACGACTCCGTGGGTAGGTGTAAGGCCACTACGTCCCGCCCCCTATTTGTAATACACCTTGGTAACACATGATATAATGTTAGTGGTTGGGGAAGATACACAACCCCCCCACCCCACCCCACCCCATCTACCGCTTCTGACGGCTATGACATCGGTATTGTTAACAGATCGATTACATGTGGAGAGTTCGACATTTATACATTTTTAAAATAAAATAAAATACGAAACAAAACCAAAACAAATAAAAAAATACACTCACAAAAAAATAAACAAAATAAATAAATTTTAAAAATCCACCACCACCACCAGAACAAAACGAAGGGGCTTTGTAAATATTACAAGACAAAAAAATCCAATAATCAAAAAATAATATGGGTGGGTGGGTGAATAGTCCATTTGGAATTAAAAATTTTTTTTTTTAGAAAGATTTTACTTTTTGCAGTGGAGTTAATAAAGAGTTTATTTTTTTATTTTAAAATTTCTATCGATTCCCTTTTGACGAAAACGGATTATAGCGTAACACGTACTTATATCGTGTGTTCTAATTATACCGTGTATTGTAATCACTGGTCTGGTGCATGGAACGTGTTCCTAAACGGTTCGAAGAGTCGAGCATATTTTCGTGGACGTGTCCCCGTTATCATATCTCATATTACCTCGCATATAGCGGTGTGACAAAAACGGGTTCTTAGTCGTTCATAAACGCAGTTACGAATACACGATTAGTAGTTGAGCTAATGAATCAGCAGGTTTTGTGACAGCAATGCTTGACATAGAAAAAGATATATAGACACACAGACAGAGAGGAAGACAGAGAGACAGACAGACAGAAAGACATTTGATTTGAGTCTCACTTGACCGGCCTCGGTGGTGTCGTGGTTAAGCCATCGGATATAAGGATGGTAAGTACAGGGTTCGCATCCCAGTACCGGCTCCCACCTAGAGCGAGTTTTAACAACTCAGTGGGTAGTGTAAGGCCACTACACCCTCTTCTCTCTCACTAACCACTAACAACTAACCCACTGTCCTGGACAGACAGCCCAGATAGCTGCGGTGTGTGCCAGGACAGAGTGCTTGAACCTTAATTGGCTATAAGCACAAAAATAAGATGAAATGAAATGAGTCTCACTTTATGCACACAGTAATAAAATGTAATATAAAATACAATATAAAAGTACATACGCCATTCCTTACAGGAATTATGAAAGAAAACGGCTAGTGTGCACGCGGCTTATCTGTAATAATATAAATATTAATGTACATAATTATTATACAAAGAACACGCATAAAAGGATGCATACAAATTAAAATATACCTTTAATAGTATCTCACTTTCATGCACAGAGCAGAACATTTTTAATACGAATACGGACATGTGTATTTGGATTGCCGATCATTTTATACATTACAATTACTCATTTTTAACGGGACATTCATGAGTTTGCTGCATTGTAAGATGTTTCCGACTAATAAAATAGTTCTACGATTAAACTTACATATTAAATATATTTTCTTGTTTAGAATATCAGTGTCTGTATATTCAATGTGTTTCTGGTCGTCCTAATATTTGTAAGAAGCCCAAAGTGGATTTTGTCTTCAAATGATTTCGTACGTACGAAAAAACTATATTTTAAGAAATAAGATGAAATTTAACACGTTTAATATACAGCCACTAATATTTTATGCAGAAAAAATACATTTGATGTAATTACAATCGTTAAAAAGTCTCTGTTAGTCGATAACATCTTAAAAAGTGCAGCAAACTCAGGAATGTCCCTTTAACACCTTAACAAAACTGAATAAAAGAGAAGAGAAAAGATGTTTATTCTATGCATTGTTACGAATACAGATATGGCTCATTGTTGTATGTGTGAATAAAAGAATGTACATCTATGTGATTATATGATGTTTGGAACACTAAAATTATTGTATAATAGATACATATTGTTTGAAAAAAATCAAATGTTGAGTTTTTGACATTTTTATTATTACTCAATAGCAACCTGCAGTGTATTGATTATATTTGTTTCTGTTTACACATCGTGTGTTCATCTCCAGGTACAAGTGTATATAATAGCACCACAAACAGTTCCAGTTCATGTCCATTTAACAACGTCACAAATTAATTGCTTGCCTTGTTGCTATGTGCAGAAATAATTGATGTTAGAGATTTGACGTACTCAAAATGATAAATCATCTTCTTATGTAACGGCGATCGAAATGTGTCCAAATTATACTGGTTAGTAAAAATGGTACAGTATAAATACTAGTATACAAAGAATGGTATTTTTGGACAGTTTATTTTTTCTTATGGACTTGTCGAGCGTTGTTGCCCATGTTAGCCATGTTATTCAAGGTTATGTCGTCCTGGAAGTCCTGGTCTGAAACAAGACAAAATATTGATGTTAAAATTCGTACAGAATATATAATATACCTTTCGAGTATTTAACGCCGAGTCTAAGTCGATCGTTTAATGTTTTGTAAATAGATGTAGTGCGTGATGCATGTTTTGTTTTGTTTTCCAAGTAATATTTATGAAAGATAAAGTTAAAGTGTGTTTTGTTTAACGACACCACTAGAGCACATTGATTTATTAATCATCGGCTGTTGGATGTCAAACATTTGGTAATTTTCACATCTAGTCTTAGAGAGAAAACCAGCTATACTTTTCCATTCGTAGCAAGGGATGTTTTATTTGCACCATCCCACAGACAGAATTGCAAAAACCACTGTCTGTGATATACCAGTCGTAGTGCACTAGCAGGAACGAGATATAGCCCAATGGGGCCACCGACGGGGATCGATCCCAGACCGACCGCGTTTCAAGTGAGTGCTTACCACTGGGCTACGTCTCGCCCCATGAAAGATAAAGGGGGAAATGTTGTATTTAACGATGTACTCAACACATTTTAATTACAGTCTCATTGCGTAAGAAATATGGTTAAGGACAACACAGATAAATAGAGAGAAAATCCGTAGCCGGCACGTAATGGGCTACTTTTTCCGATTAGCAGCAAGGAATATTTTATATGCAGTATCCCTCAGACAGGATAGTACATACCAAGACCTTTGTTACACTAGTGACTGGAACGAGAAATAGCTAATTGGGCCCACTGACGAGGATTGATCCTAGACCGATCGCGCATCAGGCAAAAGCTTTAATTTACCACTGAGCTACGTCCCGCCCCCACTAATATTTGTTATGTGATCGTTCTACTATTACCATGAGCACATAAGACGAGGTGGAAGAGAGTAGCAAAGTGGACGTCTCTCCAGACTCGTGAAAAAAGTTAAAGTGTATGTTATTTAACGACACCATTAGAGCGCATTGATTTATTAATCATCTTCTATTAGATGTCAAATATTTGGTAATTTTGACTCGTAGTCTTCAGAGGAAATGCACTACGTTTGTCCATTAATAGCAAAGGATATTTTATAAGCACCATCCAACAGACAGGATAGCACATATAACGGCCTTTGATATACCAATCGTGATGCAGTGTCTGTGACGAGAAATAGCCCAGTCGGACCAGACATTTTGTCTTCTTTTTCTTCGATGTTGGTGTTTTGCTGGGTATGGTGTGGGGGTGGGGACTAGAGGAAGTTTAATTTTGTTCTGTGAATGGCGCATTTTAAAGGCAATAAATGATATACAGATTATCATTTCTGTACAATCCTTACCAACCGCAGGACGCCCCCTTTCCGTCCTGTATCCTCTACGTTGTCCTGCAGATTGCTGCATTCCCCTGTACTGGTCGCAGACGTTATGTTCCATGCCTCTAAAGCCTCTCGATCTATGATGTCCGTGATGGCTGGACAAACGATGGCCCATCATATCACGAAATCTTCCATGGCGGGACCCTCCGTGGTGGGATCTCCCATGGTGGAACCGTTCCTGGCGCCGTCCAAATCCTTGTCCGTGCATTGCCTGGTGGTGTAGTCGGAGTTCTTCTCGGTAACGTCCTGCATCGGAAGGGTTGTCCCGGATATTCTGCACAATCTGGTGATACCTCAGCATCTGTTCGCAGTATTCGCGCACGGCCCGGTCGTCCAGCTGTCCGTCCTGTCTCTGGCGGTGCATCATCTGCCGGAAGTCAGTTTCCGATCGACCGCGGTGATGTCTGCTTTCGCCATTATTTGATGCAACATATCCCAATATGCACAGCGCTGAAAAAGAGTTTAAAAAAGTAAAGGTTTTTTTTTGTTTAGCGATACCACTAGAGCACATTAGTTTATTAATCATCGGCTATTGGATGTCAAACATTTGGTAATTTTGATTTAGTCTTAGAGAGAAACTCCGCTACATTTTTCCCATGAGTAGCAAGGTATCTTTTATATGCACCATCCCACAGAATAGCACGTACCACGGCCTTTGATATACCAGTCGTGGTGCAATGGCTGGAACGTGAAATAGCCAAATGAGCCCACCTACAGGGATTGGAATCTATTCCCGACGGACAGTGCATTACCACTGGGCTACATCCCGCCCCCAGCGCTGAAAAGAGAACCCAAACAACAGTTATATGACGTGTCAGTATTTGAAAAACAACAATACTTTGAAGGACAATAACATCCTTGGTGGTGTAGCGGTTAAACATTGACTGTAACATTTTGGTAAATTTTTAAAACATAGTCTTAAAGGTAATCCGTTACATTTTTCCATTAACAGAAAGGGATCTTTAATATACACGTTTGTTACCACGGCCTTTGATATACCAGTCGTGGGGCACTGGTTGGGACGGGAAACAAACAATTATAAAATGGGCCCACTGAGGTGGTTCAATCATCATCCTACGACACGAGCACCTCAGGCGAACGCTCTACAATCTGGGCTAGATCCTGCCTGGTTTCGTTTATATGTTTATGTTGTGACGTACACGTGTGTCTGTTTAGTTAGTTATTTAGTTGTTTCCACTTGTTTCCGAGCTTATATCCAAGTAAGTTTCAAGCACGCTGTATTTAGCACTCACTTCGGGACAGGCCAGGACGGTACATTAATGGTTCGGTGTAGTTGTCTCCCATTGAGACATTAAAATTCGTGCGAACCTCGTACCTACCTGTCTTAAGGCCTATTCCTACAATAACACCACTGATTTATTGTAAAGCTTTAATTCATGTTTTATTTTTATTTTTTAATGATTTGTCAATTTTATATTTATATCAATGGCTTTGAACATAAGTTATATATACTTACGGAAAAAAGTTCCTGTACATCATTAAAATTTCAGTAGGACTTTTAAATTTAAAAATATTGTGATTTACATAGATGTACTATTTATCTGTTAAAAATATGGTGATCCTCTCCTGCCTTCTGAACCTGAAGTACTGTCTACACAATGTTTGGTGAGCCGTCGGTGATGATGGAACAGAACAACGTACTGATGTACGGTCATGGTCGTACTTTGTTATCACCTAATCGGTTGCGTTCATTTCTTCCACTGATTGGCCTTAGCTTAGACATGCATTAGGATGTTAAACGTATCATTTCCAAATGATTCCATATGTGCACCCGCTTAATACTGACGATTTGCTGACGTGGCGTCACGTGTCGACTCCTTAAACATGGAAGATCTCTAGCACCCCTAAACTGTCGAGAACATCTCCGCAGATATTGCATAGTGTTCTGATGAACACCAATGAATACCAAAATTACTAGCAACAGCGTTTGTGCCGTTATAACCTCAATCATACCCATCGTTCGAAGGAGTCCATTTTCTGGGAGGCGTGGCATCACACTGACGACGATCAGATACCAACAAAAATATTTTTCTGAGTGATGAGAATCCATACAATAGTTTTAAAGTCCAATGATAAGAAAAATGACGTCAAACAGAAGCAACGTGTGATCACAAAGTATGAATAGTTCCTGCAATTGACAGGACACCGCTGGAATATCGACGGGAGTGATTACACGTTCAGTTACTGAAATTGTTATAACCAGATTTCAAGTAAATTATATTCTATATCCAATCATTTGGTGCACAGGAACTTTTTTCCGCGAGTATATATATATATATATATATATATATATATATATATATATATATATATATATAAGATAGACAAATTATTATTTTTTTTAAATAAAACGTTAAATAAAGCTTTACAGAGACAGAAATATTCGGTCTAATTAGTTTTCTACCGGTCCTCCAGGAGAGGACAATAGGTTTCGTCACCCTCCTTTTGTCCGTCCGTCTGTCTAGCTTTAATATGTACTGCTACAGAAGAAATTTGTCTTTCATGGCGATTTACCCATTTTTGACAGGGTTATGGCCCTTGAACTTAGGAGATACAAAAGTTTGTTTTCTGCATTTTGTTTTCGGAATGCCTCAAGAAACTTTATGTCTAGCTTTAATATGTACTGCTACTGATTAGATTAAATTAGATTAGATTAGATTAGATGTTTAACGACACCCCAGCACGAAAAATACATCGGCTGTTGGGTGTCAAACTATGGTGTACTGCTACAGACTTCATGATGATCTACCTGTTTTTCACAGAGTTATGGCTCTTACACTTAGAAGATACGAAAATGTGTGGGACCCGGTAGCTATAGGGAATATGTATTGCTTATAGCAGTACTCTCAAAATGCTTGTTTATAATACCTCACTCTATTATCATAATAATGGAACAGCCTTAAGACTTGATGAGAGACTTGAATCATTGTCAGAATAACAAAGATTAAAATATGTGTCTTCGTTTCTCAACTTGATATGCTGTATAACAATGCGCCATAGAATTGAAACGGGCAGCGACTTTTCAGTTCTTTTTTGTGACGGTGTACTAGCATCATGGCCGAATTGCACGCCTGGCCTCACTTGAATTGGCAAGATCATTCTCACGTGAGGCGGTATCACATGACATCTATTTTTACAATGACTAAGCGTTACTGCAATGCCCATTAATTATATGCATGTACCTTTGGAAGAAAACCAGTCTATGACACTTGAAACTGTTTAACCCCAGCACAGTGTCTAGGCAATGGCTTTTTTTCTCTCTTTTTTTTTTTTTTTCTTTTTTTTTGTGTTACTCACCACACAATACCTATACCTCGTACCATCCTCATTTTTAAGTGTGGGAGGGTTTGTTTGTTTGGTTTGGTGGGGTTTTTTGTGTGGGGTTGGTGGTTTTTTGTTTGTTTTGTTTTGTTTTGGTTTTGTTTTGTTTGTTTGTTTGTTGTTGTTTTTTTGGGGGGTTTCTGTCAGTTTTTTTAATATTGTCTTGACGTTAAAAAAAAAAAACCGAAAAGTGCTTTGGAAACAACAAAATTAAAAATCTACTTTATGCGCAAGTTGTGAAGAAGAAAACATTGGCCATTAGAAAAACGCAACAGCAATACTCGCCCAATACTGAAGAATGTCCGCTCATGGCTTTTGAAATTATATTTTCTTATGTAGTTTATCCGACTAAACTCTATATTTGATTATTTATTTATTAATCTCTTTCTAATAGTTAGACATCCAAGAAATCGAGAAAATATAACTTCAAACTCCGTGAGCAGACATCCTTTACTATGGTTGAAAATTGTTGTTTCATTTATATCTTGATCAATGTTTTTTATATTAAAAATTACTCGTAGAAAAACAACAGAACATTTTGGTTATTTCCAAAATAGTTTTTTTTTTTTTAATTTTTAAAATCAAGCCAAACCTTAACTATTAGCAAAAAAATACTTTAAATGGAGGTTGGTACAGGGTATATAGTACAGTCTATTAAGTACCAAATATATATAGTAATTACTATCCTAAAAATGTATAATGCAAAAATAGTGAGTCCACTGATAGGAGGAACCTATTTAGTTATTTTATCAAAAATCCCAGCGTGAATATGCACATATGTTTTATTTAATTTATTCGACACCCAATAGCAGATGCGTTTTAACATTATAACATTCGTTCTTTCACTTTTTCTCATTCCAAAATAACTTCCCCGTGATTCCAAAATGTTCTCTGTCCACCTCTGGTGATTGTTGCAGTTAGTTGTTAGACAAAAAACACGTCTGCTTAACCACACTCCCCCCCCCCCCCCCCCACCCACCCACACACCGTCACATTGTCAAAACGTCCCAGGATTACTATAATTTTCTACATATTTTAATAATGCAAAACACAGACCAATTATAGCCTAAATTTCAACAGCCATGCCTCTTTATTGCCAACGGATATCGTCAACTGCTGCCATACAACATGCAACTTGTATTGCTATATTTTTGAAGAACGGTGTACATTTAGGTATCTAAAACTGGTTATTGCAACATTTGGTCTACAGAATAAGAAAAAACTCGCTTCTGCCATATAGACGACCCCTACAGAACAGTAACAAGATATTTTTATATGTAGTTTCCAGCAAAAGGCACACACCTTAGATATACCGGCCGTGGAACACTAGTTGGGACATCTAAACAAACCTAATTGGTTTACTAAGGTGAGTCAATTCTATGATATATCGCATTTCAAGGGATCGCCCAACGAATGAGCTATTTTCCATTCCAGTAATTCTCGGAGTAAATTCGTACATAAAGAAAAAGAAATATAAACGTAAAAGGAAAAATTGTGTGACGACAGACACTCCAGTAGGTTATTATTGTTTTTATCAAATGTGGGTAGTTATTTCAAAACGCACACTGCTAAAATTAGCATACCGTTAAGACTGACAAAATGTATTATCACATTTTTTTTTTTTTTTAAAAGTTAAGGTTTGGTTTGTTTTACGACACAACTAGAGTACATTGATTTATTAATCATCGGCTATTAGATGTGAAACATTTCGTAATTTTTGACTCGTAATCATAGAGGAAACTCGCTACATTTTTTCCATTAGCAGCAATAGATCTTTTATCAGAAAGGACAACACATGCCACGGCTTTTGATATACCAGTCGTGGTGCACTTGTTTGATCCTAGAACGCAAGCATCTCAGGCGAGCACTTTATTGACTGAGCTAGATCAAGCCCCCACATCAGAGGCGTAGGCTGGGGAGGGGGAAGCAAATGGTCCGCTTTCAGAACTAAAACATACTGTTATATACATATGGAGTTTCTGGTGGTGTAAAAACAAAATAGAAAAATGTTCCACTTGGTTCATATTCGACCCCCCACCCCCCCCCCCCCCCCACCCTCCCAGGTCCAGATCACGCTATGCCCCTGCACATAAGAAGTATGCTAGATTGGAACATAGAATAAATAAAGCAAACAATACCATCATTTAGTTTACTAGTATATAAGGCTATTCCAGACTCCATCAAACCAGGAATTTGCGGGCCAGCTAAAATGTTCTAGTGTATAGGTGTTGAGTGGGTACTGGATTTCCTCTAGCTTGTTCCAATCTCCGAACTTAAAGTATGATCAATTCCTTTACTAGAATACTTGTTACCGTCAATATTTGTTTTCATGTCTCAACACGTGTTACGTTATAACTTAACTATTTAAAAACAAATCCACTAATTGACTGTAGTGGAAACAATATAGTAAACTGTCGTTTCAAGACGTATAGCAAAAACAGTCAAAAACATTAAAGGGATTATCCACTTATCGGCGATGATGTCAACCAACAGAGACTGTTATTATATATTAAATATTTTTTTTAAATAAAATATAACAGGGCCGTACACTGATAAAAATGCTGGGGGGGGGGGGGGGGGCACTACTTTTTATAAACAAATGAAACACTATACAAATTAAACCCTGAGATGTGTATGCTATTTTCTGGAGTAAAAGACAAAAAGTGAGATTCTCAGGGGGGCAACTGTCTCCCCTGCCCCCCCCCCCCCCCCCCCCCGGAGGGTATGGCTCTGATATAAGTGGTTGTATATCAAACGTGTTTCTGATCGTCCTACTGTTTGTACACGGTCAAACTTCATTTTATTTCCTAATAATTTCGAACTCACGAAATTATTGGGATACCAACTGTACTTTGGGCTAATTGAAAATATTAGGAAGATCAGAAACATATCGAATATGAAGGCACTGATATTCTAAACAAGAAAATGTATTTAATATATAATTCTAGTCGTTATAAAATGTTATTACTCCTTTTAATTTGGTATACAAAGATAACAACAGGCCAGGGCCCCGTTCCACGAAGCGATCTTAGCCCCAAGATCAACTTAAGTGCATAGGGTAGCCATGCGCTTACGGTAATCTTAGGGCTAAGATCGCTTCGTGGAACGGGGCCCAGGACCATAGTTTACTTTCCATTTTGAGCCTATAAATGTAAGAGAACTTATACTGACGTCCAAAAGAAACATTATAAGTTATATTTTGGTGCGCCGCTAGAAAGAAAAGGTTGAGAAACTGTTGTGACTAACCTATAAGCGACCACATCATCATCATCATCATCGCAGATGTGTGAACCTCTTCCACGGATTCCTAGGAGGTCTTCTGTCTTCGCCATGTGACCTGCGAGTCTTTGTATTGAAGAAACCGACCCGACACGGAATCACCGACGCGGCTATTATTTTGTTGGGAACAAAAAGGAAAGAAAGAAGCTCTGACCTGGATAGCAAAACCCCATGAACCTAGGTCAGCTGTAGGGTAGACCCGTGTCTATAGTTTAGTGGTAAAGTCCAATCCTACAGAGTTGGTGTATAAAAATGCCACATAGCGTAAACAAAAACATGAATTTAACAAAACCTAATTTTGTGTGATATTACTGGAAGAAGTGATATATTTTTCATAATGTATCTAAAATGTTTTGAACATATTTTCAATGGTTTAGTAGTAATATCTTTTTTTTTCATAGTTTTTCTACAATATTTTGAAGATACTTTCAATGGTTAAATAGTAATATCTCCTAGAATAGGAGCTCTAAATTTGCACTTTTAAATAAGAAAAAAACTTATTTTATGAACCACCACTCTTGGTATATATGCTCTCGAAGACTATATACAAAATAAAACAAACTGCAAAGCACAGCTACACTTTACAGTGGCGGATCCAGAAAATCCATTCGGGGGGGGGGGGGGGGGGGCAATGGCATGAGGCGGAATGCCAAGGGAACTTTTGGGGAGCTTTGGAGAGGGATCGAAAAAAATAAATAAATTAATATATAATAAATTATAACTCACAAAATTTAGATCCGCCTCTATTTTAATATATGAATCCCTTTGAATACTACATACATTAATGTAGCACTTTTGAGCTGAAAACATTTAGTTAAAGAAACTCTTCTGGTTGGCTTCAATTGTGATATGTGTTCGACTAACGGAATCCTTTTGACAAGCATAATTAATCATCATGGGCGGATTCAGGAATATTTTATTTTATTTTTTTTTATTTTGGGGGGGGGGGGGGGGGGGGCAAACAAAAAGGGACACATTGGCTCGTTAAAAGGGCATCTTAATAAAAGTTTTGATATTTGCAGTTAATATGAATGCGTTTGTGTATTCATCACAGTGTACGAGCTGCGGTTTTCTGTATGAGCTTTGAGGCTCGTGTGAGCATTTTTTTAAAGTGGGGTTGACTAATAATCAGGGTCGTTGTTGAGAATGGCACGAGATATATATGGGGTCCGGGGGTATGCTCCCCCGGGGATATTTTAAAAACGGATGGTTTTAAACGCCTTTTCTTGGCATCTGAATCGCAAAATTAGTTATTTTTAAACAATAATTTTAAAACTATTTTAAGCATTATTTTGCATAGTATTATAACCCAAGAATGTGTTTTTCCCCTTGGCATCTTGATAGTAAAATTACCCATTTTCAGACAGTGATCACTTCCTCTTTTGGATTTTTATAATCCAAAAATTATTATTAATTATTATTAATTATTATTAATTATTATTCTAAGATCTCAATCACTAAATCGTGAATTTTAGAAAAAAGCCATTGAATCAACTTTGCTTCGTATATAAGTATGACTATCATATATTTCTTTGTAATTTGACTTTGATAACGTTTTGTAAAAGGCACTATTCCAGGGGCGGATCTGTCTAGGAAGGGCAGATATAGCCTACAAAAAACAACAACAACAAACAAACAAACAACAAAAACAAAACAAAACAAAAACCCGATAAAAAGGGGCACTTGTAAGCACTTGTAAATTAAAACTTTAAAAGGCATTAGTCTAGGGATGGCTCGGTCTAGGAAAGGCAGTTATAAAAAAAAAAATTAAATTAAAAAAAACGATACAAAGGGGCGTTTGTAAATTATAACTTTAACTGGAACTATTTTAAGGACGACTCTATCTGGGTAGGGCAATTATACGTTAAAAAAAAAAAAAAAAAAACGATACAAAGGGGCATTTGTAAACTATAGCTGTAAAGGGCACTGTAGAGACAGCTGTCTAGGTAGAGCAGATATACATGAAAATCACAGAGCCTATTGTTCATTAGTAATTTTGAAAATCAATACCATTTCAAAGCAAAAACTATTAGGCTATCATTATGCAACTTTGATCACGTAACTTTAAGGCGCTCATTACTCGCATTAGACAATGTGGTGAACCCCATTGAGACTCAGTAACACAGACACACATCTGGAAGCTTGCACATACATGCACAACAGCTAAACACATGCAGCTAAAAATGCTTACGTGAAAATCAATTTTTATATAAACAAAAAGGTCACTTGAACATTTTGAGGTCACTTGAAAAATTTGGTGTGGGGACGCGTCCCCATGGTCACCCCCCTGGATCCGCCTCTGCACATTAAATACAGTTTGTTGCTTAGAATGTCAGTATCTGCACGTATAAACAAGGTATTTCTGGTCGTCTTAATTTTGTACATAGTATCCCGAAACTATATTTTACTTCCCCCAAAATGTGTGTACAAAAACCCCATATCGTTTGAATTAAAAAGAAAATTACGTTGTTAAATACTAGGACGAAGAGAAATACATTGTGTGAATATCCTTTCTTGGACTCGGTGTGCTCTAGTGGTGTCGTTAAACAAAACACACTTTAATGACACCACTAGATTTATTAATCATCCGCTATTGGATGTAAAACATTTGATAATTTTGACATAGTCTTAGAGAGGAAACCCATTAATAGCAAGGGATCTTTTATAAGCACCATCCCATTAGCCCGAGTACTCTAACTGTAGAGGGCTAGACGGACATTTGGACAGATATTCATCCTTGTAGCGCAGGATAGCGCATACCATGGCTTTTGATATGCCAGTCGTGGTGCACTGGCTGGAACGAGAAATAGCCCAATAGGTCCACCGACTGGGATCGATCCCAGACAGACAGCGCATCAGGCGAGCGCTCTACCACTGGGCTACGTCTCCGCTTTAATATACTCTTCAAAAGAAGAAACGCAAAACCACATTGTCGTAACATTTGGAGAATTGATTTAATTATTGAATGGTGAGTCCGATAATTACCAAATGTTGCAGGATTGTTCACAATTCACTCTAGTCCATTGTGAGTAAGTAATAGGACACACCACCAAGGTCAAGGTCATCTGGAGTCAATACCGGGTGTGGCCTCCGCGTGTGTTGACAACTGCCTGGCACCGCCTGCCCATTGAAACAACCAGAGTACGGATGACGTCCCGGGGGATGGTGGCCCACTCGGCCTGCAAGGCTGCTGCCAGCTCGGGCAGGGTCTGGGGCTGTGGTTGTCGCTGTCGGAGGCGTCGGTCCAACTCGTCCCATAGATGCTCATTTGGGTTCAAATCCGGTGATATCGATGGCCAAGGAAGGACATTAATGTTGTTGTTCTGTAGAAAAGCCGTTGTGAGACGTGCTGTGTGAGGCCTGGCGTTGTCATGTTGGAACACTGCGTTGGCGTTGGCCATAACTGGAACGATGTGTGGCCGGAGGATCTGGTCAATGTAGCCCTGTGCATTCAGGTTGCCCTGCACGTGGACCAGGTCAGTTCTGCCAGTGTGTGAGATGGCTGCCCACACCATGACACTACCCCCGCCGAATCTGTCCACTTCCTGCACGCAGTTTGCCGCATAACGTTCACCACGACGCCTATACACGCGACATCTTCCATCATGACGTCGGAGCAGAAATCGGGACTCGTCACTGAACCACACCTGTCTCCATCGCAGTTGAGGCCATTGTCGATGAATCTGGCACCACTGCAGTCGGAGTCGACGATGTTGTGGTGTTAAGATGACACCTCGAACTGGACGTCTGGCACGAATTCCTACCTCACGTAGGCGGTTCCGTACGGTCTGGTCGGATATCCTGCGCAAACCTGGTATTGCTGCGGCTGTGGAGGTGGCAGTAGTCAATCGTTCCCGAAGGTGGCGTACCCGGATGTAGCGGTCCTGCCCGGGGGTAGTGACCCGTGGTCGACCGGATCTAGGGAGGTCACGTGTTGATCCATGTTGCTGGTAACGGTCCCACAGTCTGGAGATGGTGCTTGGGGACACATGGAATGCCCTGGCAACGGCCGTTCTGGATTCGCCTGCGTCTAGTCGGCCGATGGCATTGTTTCTCTGCGGTTCACTGAGACGTGGCATGTCCTGGATTGTCAACTGTCGGCCAGATACAGAGGCCAGGCAAGCGAACACCCTGCACTTTTATACTGTCGGTGTTCATGTTGCACGTGCAGACAACGCACGTGCAGTGGTGACATGGTTTGCACGTGGCTGCGTTTTTGCGAATATTCACATTTTGGAACTTTATTGTACAGTAGCTGCGTTTTATCGAATGTAACCGTGGGAATGTGTTTGGGACATGCAATGACCTTATATTCACAAAGCATGAACCGGTAGGAAACATAAAATCGGAGTTATAACCCATTTGTACCCTTTTGCGTTTCTTTTTTTTGAAGAGTATATTATGTTGGTCATCTTGCTGTTTCAGATGAAGACTGCCATATTTCGGGTGGCCGAGAAAAAACAAACAAACGATAACCCAATATGGATATGGAATTGTATAATAAATATCTATACACTAATAGATGTGAAATATCAAAGTTATAGTCCCATACTTTTAGAATAATTTCATATGTAGTAGCGTTAACGGTCGTTGTTGTTTTGTTGTTTGTTGTTGTTGGGGGGGGGGGGTTTAGTGTGGGGGGTTTTGGGGTTGTTGTTTTTTTTTTTTGGGGGGGGGGGGGTGGTTGGTGGCTCACCCGATATATTATTTTTAAAAATTGTATTTTTAGTCCTGTATGTGCCCATTTTAAATGTCACATTTAAAAAAATTATTGCACACAAAAATGGTCACTTTTTGTTATTTTCAAAACACTTTTACTTTTCTTCTTACGTCAAATCAAACTGAAATTATTTACAAAACACATTTTTATAAAAGGATGAGACGGACTATAGATGATGATTAGGGGTGACTATTGCGGTCAGTTTTACTATTACAATAATATTGCGATAGTTAAACTACTATTGTGATAGTATTGCAATAGTGATATTACTATTACAATAGTATTGCAATAGTGTTGTGAATTGTTAAATCGTTAACTAATATAAATAGATATTTCGCAAAATTATTTACTTCAATCTTCTAATATATATATATATATATATATATATATATATATATATATATATATATATATATGGATGGATGTATGGATGTGTGTGTGTTTGTCTTAGTGTACGTGCGTCTGTACGTATGTTTGTGTTTGTGTGTATGTTTGTGTTTGTACTTAGTTATTTGTAATAATGTCACAAGGTAGTGAAATGATATTTAATAAATTTATAATATAAACATTGTTGTTGTTATGCTTTATTTTCTGTAGTATCCAATGTTTTTGCAGAAACATCAACTTATTATTAGACTATTTATTTATGATTTCGAATGTTTCTACAAAAAATATAATTTGAATGTGTAGAAAAATGTGTTTTGACTTTAATTGCTGTATATTGACAATATCGCCGGCTGTTGAAAATAATATCTTGGGGAACCGACGTAGCAGGCACGCAGAGGTACTTCTTTGCAATGATGGATAACGATGAATATCTTTGATTATTTCTTACTCCACAAGATCAAAGGATTTTACAATGCACAATATCGAAACTATCGCAAACAATTCGATAGTTGAATTAACTACCAATGCATTGCTATCGAGACACTGACTATCGCAATATATCGATAGTTCGATGTATTGATACACCACTAATGGTGATCCTGGCATATGAACCTCAGTCTTCTATCTGTGTATAGGTTATGTTACGTGTTATCCGTCAATAATTGTTCTTGCGTTTCATATAAAAGTAAAGTAAAGTTTGTTTTATTTAACGACGCCACTAGAGTACATTGATTTTTTATCTTATCATCGGCTATTGGACGTCAAACATATGGTCATTATAACATTGTTTTTTTAGAGGAAACCCACTGTCGCCACATAGGCTACTCTTTTACGACAGCAAGGGATCTTTTAATTGCGCTTCCCACAGGCAGGATAGCACAAACCATGGCCTTTGTTGAACCAGTTATGGATCACTGGTTGGTGCAAGTGGTTTACACCTACCCAATGAGACTTGCGGAGCACTCACTCAGGGTTTGGAGTCGGTATCTAGATTAAAAATCCCATGCCTTGACTGGGATCCGAGCCCAGTACCTACCAGCCTGTAGACCGATGGCCTAACCACGACACCACCGAGGCCGGTGCGTTTCATAAAAAAACAAAACCTTAAAATATTCAAGATTGTATATATTTATTTTGTAAAGTTGGATGAAAATGTCAAAAATTAGTAATTATTTTTTTTAGGAAAACGACTCGTCCATTATTGCAACCCAGTTGACAAATTTCCAAAAGACCATATTCTGAAATAAATAAACAAAAATAATATAACACTGAAACAATATAATTGAAACAATAACATCAATAGAATATATAACTGAAATAATATAACTGAATGAAAATGACTGAAAGAATATAACTGAAACTTAAATAACCAAGTTTCGAGCATTAAATGCTCTATAAAGTAGGCTAAGCATGCATGTAGAATTTGTTGTTGGAATTATGTCACGATCTAGTTGAACATCCACTAAACTCTTTGTCTTACAGGGGCCGAACGTGGCCCTTTGGGCTATTTCTCGTTCCAGACAGTGCACCACGACTGGTATATGAAATGCCGTGGTATGTGTTATCCTGTGTGGGATAGCGCATATAAAAGATTCCTTGCTACCAATGAAATAAATGTAGCGGGTTTCCTATCTAAGACTATATATAAAAATTACTAAATGTTTCATATCCAATAGCCGATGATTAACAAATCCATGTGCTCAAAAAAACCTAATTTTGTCTTAAAAACATATGTTTTTGGATATTCTAAAGATGTTTTCGTTTTGTTTTGTTCTTAGGTCCACTGGAAGCAAGGGAGGATACTGAATTTTGAAGGGGAGGAGTCACACAATTCTAAAAGGGAAAGTTTAAGTTTGCCGAAGGCAAATTATCCGAGCTCGCAAAGGGAACAAGATCTGTAAAGGATGCTCCCCGGAAATATATGATATAAATATGCCCAGAGACGCGTTTTTAGGGCAATTTAGATGATGAATTAAAAAAAAAAAAAAAGAGAGAGAGAAGTAAAGTCTTTAAAAATGGCAATTCAAACAGGCGGGGTTGACACACATACCCCACCTATGGATCCGCCAATGGGAAAGTTCAATCAGGCTGTCAACTTGACTCAAAGGAATAAAGTTTGTTTTGTTTAAGGACACCACTGGACCACACTGATTAATTAATCACTGGTTAATAGATGTCAGACATTTGGTAATTCTGACTCGTAGTCGTCAGAAGAGAGGGCGGGACGCAGCCCAGTGGTAAAGCGTTCGTTCCAGCCAGTGGTATGTGCTATCCTGTCTGTGGGATGGTGCATACAAAAGATCCCTTGCTACTAATGGAAAAATGTAGCAGGTTTCCTCTCTAAGTCTATATGTAAAAATTACCAAATGTTTGACATCCAATAGCCGAGGATTAATAAATCAATGTGCTCTAGTGGTGTTGTTAAACAAAACAAACTTCTTCATCAGAGGAAACCCGCTACATTTTTCTTAATGCAGCAAGGGATCTTTTATATGCATTTTCCCACTGACAGGAAAACACATACCACGGCCTTTGACCAGTTGTGGTGCACTAGCTGAAACGAGAAAAAAATAATAATTAAAATGGATCCACCAAGGTGGTTCGATCCTGCGATGAAAGCACCTCAAGCCATCACTCAATCGATTGAGCTAAATCTCGCAACACCCCCCCCCCTCCCCCATCACCACCACCACCACCACCACCAAGGAATAACCCTTCCAATTAATCACATCCCGCTGCCCATTAGCAAGATACCTTAAGTACGAAACGCGTAGCTTCACATCTGACTATAGTAAACGTACCTCTCACGTTGTTCAGAATTTAGTCTTGTTTTTCACTGCTGCCTTTCAAATCCTCCCTCCAACGAATTCAGTTGGTTGTTGTACATTGGTGTGGTCGGGTCACTATTTGCTGGACTATCAGTTGGCGTCGGGGCCCCGACATGACTCCATCCCTGCCCTGGAACCCATTTCCATTCATGACCCCATCTCCAGCCGGGATGTCTCCAACCCCAGCCGGGGCCAATTCCTCTTCCACGACCCCAGCCCCAGGGACGTGGACCCCACCCTGCACTCTGGTTGGATTCCTCTGGGTTGCTCAATTCCACGCCCTGACCCCATCCTTCGGGTGGTCCCCACCTTTGAGGTGGTCCCCATTCTGGACCCAGGTCTGATCCTTGAGGTAATTGTGATCCCTCATTCTGACTGGATCCGTCGTTCTGTCCCCATCGGTCCTGATTCCAAGCCCAAGGTGGTCCCCATCTTCGTCCTTGCCACGCCCAAGGAGGACCCCATCTTCTTCCTTGAGGTGATCCCTCTGGTGTTTGCGATCCGTCATTCTGACTGGATCCTTGGTTTTGGCCCCGATTCCATGCCCAAGGTGGTCCCCATCCTCGCCTATGCGACGCCCACGGAGGACCCCATCCTCTATGATGCCAGCATCTTCCCCAACGACACGGTGGCCCGTAGTAAGGATATTGTCCTGTTGTTGTGGTGTTGGGGCGAGTGTTTGTTACAGTAACACGCTCTTGTTGGGGGTCTTGTGCTGACGTGGAAAATACAATCCCAACTGTGAACAAAAGAAAACAAAGAGTGAAAATAGCGAAAACATTTAACCGCCCTTACCGGCCGCATCTTTGCGTCATTTGATCCCCATCGGTGGGCTCAATGGACTACTTTTCGTCGTAGCTAGTGCACCACTACTGGTATATTAAAGGCTGTGGTATGTACTATCATGTCTGTGGGATGGTGCATATAAAATATCATTTGCTACTAATGGAAAAATGTAGCGGGCTTCCTCTCTAAGACTAAATGTCAAAATTATGAAATGTTTGACATCCAGCTGCCGATGACTAATAAATCAATGTGCTCTAGTGGTGTCGTTAAACAAAACAAACTTTGAGTCATTTGATATAGATAGCGAGAGAAAAGAAACTCTATGTTCCCAACGAGATTACTTGTACATGTACTTCTATCAAATATGCACAGTCCCATATACATGACAGTACATACTACGACTTTTGATATATCAGCCATGCGATATTCCATTGTACGTACATGTACATTTGTTGTGGTATATACAACTTTATTTGATTGTTATTTTTACGCGTTATTTTAAGTACCAGACGACAAAACAACTAAACTTTACGGTGGCAGTTGGCCATCATTTGTACTCTTTGATCTTGACTTTAGCCTAGGACTTGTGGCGTCATAATATACCCTAATTAACATGAATTGTTTTTTGTTTTTTTAATGTGGCTTGTCATTCTAGTAAATTTTCAGCGACAAGCTCGAATCTATATTGCAGTTAATTTAGGCAAACTTGAGTAACCCAATATCTACATTTAAAAAATACCAATTTTCTTGGTCCGATTCGGACTAAAACTGGATAACAGGTCGGTCCATTATTTTACCCTTTAACAGCTGAGTCTATTGGCCTTTATGCCTTCAAACAAATCAACAAACGAATTCCAACAAGGCCAACGAGACTCCAATAAATGGATGATGACCCCGCCACCAAAAAAAAAAAAAAATAGAAAGAAGAAAAAAAAGACATGTCAAGGGAGATAACTAACTTATTGCCCTTTTTACATTTCTTGTCCTGTCGTGCAGCATAAATCATTGCAAAAACATTGTAAAACGTTTGGCCAACATATTCTAACATTACACATAGTATTTATGCCCCCCCCCCCCCTTTTTTTCCGGCGAACATGTGTACACGATCGTTCTGTTGATTACATTAATACATACAACAACTATCTCATGGTCCATTCCTTGACGTGGTGAGGTAGCTTGCATGTTTCAATGACTCGGAAAGCTATGCAGGCTGGAGCATCAGCTCCTGGTAGGGTCACCCAAGCTGGACTTGTCAAAGGGCAGAGACTAGGCCACTATGGATCGGACAGACAGAGGACGTGAGTCAAGAAAGACAACTGTCTAGGAGAAGCAAACTCCAAAATCAAAACTGGGCTGGAGAGGCTCAGAATCCTAGTAAAGAAACTCTCCTAGGAGAAGGAAAACTCCAAACTCAAACCAAGTCCACTGAAGTCAGAGTACAGAAGCTATGCATCAGCACCAAGCTCTATGATAATCATCGTCATCATACAACAGCCCTACGTTCAGCCAGCGAACGTTTCGCTCATATTTTAAAAATATTTTATTGGTTCCCGACGTGGACATTTGGTTTAACGTGAGGCGCCTAAACCAGTCTAGCGGACGTTTTTCCTGCTCGGTGTGGTTGAACGCAGCCCGGATGTGTACACACGTTCGCCGGGAAAAGGATGGGGGCACTTTGATAATAAATGGAGACATACGATATGACTGGCCGTTAGAACTGGAATATCATTTATCTTATGAATTGTTTCACGTATCTAACGAGCGAGAGCGAGTTGGATACGTTTATTAACAACTAGTTGTAGGATAACTGATATCTAACGGCCTAGCCCGAGTACTCTGACTGTTGAGGGCTATATGGACATTTGGACAGCTATCCAGGGCTGAATATCTGTCCAAATGTCCGTATAGCCCTCAACAGTCAGAGTACTCGGGCTACTAACGGCCATGAATGTAGTAATCTATTACTTGTATATTCTGACAAAGAAAACAACAACGCTCTTCCAACTAAAACCGATTAACGGCTCTTGCGGTTGAAGCTAACGTATGCGTCACAGAGTACTCAGTTTCTACTCAACTCAGTAACGGCGGAGCATGGTGCCCCCCCCCCCCCCCCCCAATAATTCTGAATCAAAAATATTATTCGTAATAAATCTTAAGGCAGAGATTAATTTTACTTGTAGAATGCAAAAAAAAAAGAAGCATTTTAGGACATCCAGTTTTCAAAATTTTACGGGGGAGCATACCATCAAGGTAGCAGGGCATTTCCCCCACCCCCCTACCTCCCAGTCATTTCCCCCCGGTCATTTGCCCCATGTCTTTTCCCCACTGGTATCCCCCCAGTCATTAGTGGTATAAATAAATAACATTATTATTTTATAATATTTTATGTGAAACATTGAAAACAAACACATGAACACATTCAACAGTCTACATTTCCAGGTTGTGTGCAATGCCTCGTAAGTAGTCCAACACTGGCTGGTTGTATTCGCTAACAACATTCTTCAGTCTGTTAGTGACATCTCTATATTTCCGACGTGGCACCAGTCAAAAATGAAACGCACTGAATCGAATGTGACAAAAAACACCGCGTCTGTTCAGGCGCGAACTACAGATCTGGCAACAGACGACATAGAACTTCTACTATATTTTTACACTGCCAGACTGGCAGCTGCAGCCTGTGCAAGCCGTATTTTAATTTTTGGTCTGAATAAAAGTAGGATTCTCATAGTTATTGTTGGTGTTTATAGAAGAAAGTATTTTTAAAGATATGAACGCAGTTAATATACCTGTATATTGAAAACTAATGACAGTTAGAGACCAACACGTCAAAATACACCAGACATAGTGACTTTGCCACACTCGCCAAACCCAGGCCCAGCTTTCGTGTGTTTTGGGCCTAAACGTCATAGAACTAATGATCGTCCTTTTTTTTCATTGGCTGTAGAACGGGCGTTCGGGTTCTGTTTATTTCTAGGTGTTTGTTTAGTACCAGTCGATGAAACACTCATGGGCGCTACGCTATATTATTCGGGTCCTGGTTGGCTGTAAAGACCAGTCGTGTGTCTTTAAATCGATAATACAAGTGTATTATCACAAGTGATAACTGATGTTCTCAGCGATAGTCCGGGAAATATAGTAAAAGACCCATTACAAATGACAAAAGTTTTAATTCCAACTATATTCAAGTTTGTATGTAGTACAAAACAAAATAAGTTAGGGAACACTGACATTTTAAAGTGACAGACCCTAATCTACGACGCATTTTTCACTATTAAAGCCGTTTTTGGTCATTTTAAATTAAAAGTACTTAATATTAATTTTCGTACACCTGAAGTGGTTCTGGTCATCCAGGTTTTTGTAATACCCCAAAATGCATTTTTCATAATTCTAAAAACGCACGTTCGTCTGAGAAGTAATGGTTATCGAGACACGGTCTGGTCTATTTTTGGACGGTATTTCCACGTCAAAACATCACAGACTTTAGCTTCTCTCTGTTATAACCGTATCCAAATGTGTGTTGCAGGTTTGTAGACTAACTAAAATTAGTATTCTTTTTGACAGGCTGAAACTAATCTGCGTCTTTAATTTTATGTCACTATATTCAATTGCTAACTCAGTTAAACAAAACGTTTCAACATTAAAATATAGTATAATATAAATTCTATCATGACTTTGGAAAATACTCGATTCTGACTGGCCACTTACTTTAACTCCTAGGTGATTAATCATAGAGAACCACTTAATATTTAATTAGGCCTCTTTACTCGCTTTACAAGGCGGTATTTACAAACATGTCAGCCGAACAAGAGGGCACCTTTGCCATTGGTAACGCGTTCGGTTGTAAATGACATTTAACGGTGTTAAATCCACGATAACCTACCTCGAAAATGAAATCAGAGTATGTTTATCTCTTAAATATATATAGAATATAAAATTTAAAGACACTAACGTATTGTTAGCCATTTAATACGCAATGCTTTAGCAAAACAATGTGACGTTTGCTTTATCTCACAACAGCCGTGATTGCCATATTGTTTTCAAATTCAGTTTCTGTCATTCCATGTACACTATGCCTTACTAGCCTTAGTGGTATAATGGTTGAGCCATCTCTCTTAAGGCTGGAAGGTAATGGGTTCGCATCTCGGCACCGACTCCCACCCAGAGTGAATTTTAAACGCTAAAAGGGTGGGTGTATGGCCACTATATCGACCTCTTTCTCACTAGCAACTAAGTTTGTTTTGTTTAACAACACCATTAGAGCACATTGATTTATTAATCATCGGCTATTGGATGTTCTCGCTCCAGCCAGTGCACCACGACTGATACACCAAAGGCCGTGGTATGTGCTATCCTGTCTATGGGATGGTGCATATAAAAAATCCCTTGCTGCCAATCGAACAGAGTAGCCCATGACGTGGCGGCAGCGGGTTTCTTCCTTCAATATCTGTGTGGTCCTTAACCATATGTCTAACGCCATATAACCGTAAATAAAATGTGTTGAGTGCGTCGTTAAATAAAACATTTCCTTCTTCTATTGGATGTTAAACATTTGGTAATTCTGACATATAGTCTTAGAGAGGAAACCCGCTATATATATATTTCCATTAGTAGCAAGGAGTCTTTTATATGCACCATCCCACAGACAGGATAGCACATACCACGGGGTTTTTTTTTTAATATAGTAGACCAGAGACGCTTTTTCAGTGTCATTTTGTGTCGTATATTGTGGAAAATGAATTTAAAAGAAAGTCATTAAAAAGTTACTTCAAAAGGTGTTGCGGGGTACAGAACTCCTATGACGACCCCGCACCAACTTATGATATGTTTGATGTTTGTTTGATATCTGGCATTTATACAGCATTTTTTCTGACAGTAATTCCGTAGAGAGAAAAAAGCAAAACAAAAACGCTGATTTATAACCACAACAATGAATACTCACGTAATAATGCCAGTCCACAGATTAAAGTTATTTGGAAACAAGCCATTGGGTGTTGTTATGAAGTACTGCATAAACCTCTTGTATATATATATATATACCATTCCATGTTTACTTAAACGTGATTGTCTTTAATTGACGGGCTAGGGGAGGATAACCCAGTTTTCCACTACACAATGGCGTTGATATCACGTAACCTTTTAACACTGCAATAGAGCACCACTTGTTATCAAACAGTTATTTCTGTTGTAACAAGAGCAATGATCACGGGTAAATATCTGGCCCCAGTTGGTCAAAGCATAGTTAAATTAATCTTACATATATGTTAGTCTAATTAATGTTTTCCTTTTCTACTTTGAAATTTATTTTTAAAATTAATTTACTTTTTCTTTCCTTCAATCTTTCTTTCTTCTTTCTTTCTCTCCTTCCTTCTCTTTATTTCTATTATTTCTAGCTTCTCTGTTAACCCCATAAAACTATAAACTATGTTTATATGTATCTATGTTCATTATTTCTGTTCCATTAATGTGAGATATATTTTTTTTCTCTCACTTATGTACAGTGTTTAACATATTAAATGATTGTAAAGTAGCAGCACTCCTTTTAATTACTGTTTCACAAATGCAAAATAAACTTGTTGGAAAGATGTATGGATAACTCTTGTTCTAAATCAAGTTATTATTTAATTTGTCTGTATTCAGTCCTTGGTTTTGAAAAGTTTCGTTAATCGTTGGTTAAGCTAATTAATGTTTGAACAACTGGCCCTTGGTATTTATGGATCTAACACAAACGAATCACAAATCTTAAAGGGACACTATTGGAGCCGTTTGTGATCACTAAAATCAAACATTACTTGTATTTTATTGCTTAGATTATTCATTTCCGTACGACCAAAGTGTTGCTGGTCACCCTGGTGTTTCTAATACCACAAAATTGCATTTTTTATATTTTAAAAAACGCACGTGCATCTGAGAAGTAGCGGTTTATTGATTCGAGTTCTAGTCTATTTTTAATGATATTTCCCCTTTTAACGTCACATACCCTTCTTTCACTCTATTGTAACTTTATCCAAATGAGTTATAGGTTTGTAAATTAACTAAACTTAGTGTCCCTTTTTTACGGCTTAAAACTAGGGTCTGCACCTTTAATGCTAATGAAATTAGATTCTTTGTTTCTCGTCAGTCATTTTCTGACATTAGGGGACTGGGTTGTTTGTGGGGGTTTTCAGTTTTTCTTTTATTTCATTATTCATTATTTTTTTATAATGCAAATACACAACCTTACACCTGCACAAACTATTACCTTTGAATTGATTTCAGCTTCAGATATAGTCTTCATGGTGTATTCAGGTCTCAGATCAACTCAGAGGGCTACACATCATCTAGCATGGTTGGTATTTAAAACAAAGAAGTGTAAAAGGTTACAGTTTTGACTCATTAAGCAATACTTTTGAAAAGGTTACTTGTACAACATTTCTCATTGTCCAGAGGGAGGATATAGAAAGCAGTATAGTTGATGATAACGAAGTTTGTTTTGTTAAAATTCACCACTAGAGTACATTGATTTATTAATCATCGGCTATTGGATGTCAGACATTTGGTAATTTTGACATATTAATCCAAGAGTGTGTGTGTGTGGGGGGGGGGGGGGGGGGGGGGGGAGGGTGTATTTAACCCAAAAGGTCTGAGGGTATTTTTGAATACCCTGATATATGTAGTTTGTGAAATGGGGTTTCTTAGTTGCCAAATTTATTCCGATTTTTAAAACATTTGATATTTTTAATAACAGTGTTGCAATCTGTGCCATGAAGGAATTAGGGGTAGGGATAACTGTAATTATGTAGTTCAGTCAATATACAAGATAGAATAACATATTAATGCTACTAGTATCTACTACATATTTATAAAATTTCTGCCAATATAAATATTTTAATTAGGTCAGCAGAGGTCAAAAGGTCACCATTTTGAACCGGCTCTTAAAATCTGGGCCATTTTTGTGTCAAACATCTCTCTCATTTCTGTAAAATGTGGTTTATCAAATCTTTTAAACTATTTCTGAATACTTCTGTGTACATGGAAGAGGAAAACAACAGATTTAGTTAACTGGTTCCCAGGGTAGGAGAAACATAATGCCATATAACTCTAAAAGTCTTAACGGTAGTATTATATAGTACCACTCAAATTGAAGGTGATAACATGGGGTAATCATTTATCTGAATTTCTACATGGTTAGTTGATTAGCTAGGTCACCAGAGGTCAAAATGTCACACTGTGTTACCGACGCTTAAAATTGGTCCATTTTCTTTGGTCATACTTCTCTCTTATTTCTATAAAAATTAGGTTTAAAAAAAAATTGTATACGTCTAGGTAAATATAAGATGAAAACAACATGTTTAGTCAAATAGTTCCAAATTAAAATATATAATAGCTTGATTTTTGTTATGGCAGTTTTACGAAATTTCCGACATTTGAAGGTAGTGGAAGCAAAATGCCATATAATTCTGAAAGTTTTAATGGACTGATTATATATTACTACTGCTTCCGCTGGTCGATTTGAAATACTTATAACAGTAAATTAAGCTGACATGATGTTGCTTGAAATTAATACCCTCATATGTAACTGATGAATGAACTAAAGCGAGGTGGCGGTTCCTATGTTGTATGTGTACGTGTACCGATGTGTATAGTGACACATACACGTACACTAACTGTACTTAACTTCATTACGAAGTTTGAGACATCATTCCTTCCTCTTTCTTTCTCGTGTCCCGCCTTCCAGCCCAGTTTCTTTCAAACCTCATTCTCTTTTGTTTTAAAATTTTCGTTATAATACACAAATTGATTTCCTGCTCAAAGCATATCCATGAGATTCTTCAAAATATTCTATGACTGATATTCCATACTCCATATACATTTCATATATAGATACCATGTAAACACCAATGACTAGTGTAATATGCATAGAGAATAATACATGAGTGGCCGTTAGATACCATTTATCTCACAATGAGTTGTTTTAAATGTATCTAACAAGCGAAAGTTCATTTGTGTTATTATTAATAGCTTTTATCATATCTACGCTTATTAATATTTATATTACTACCAAACAGCTATATAAGGTTTCAAACGAATCACTATGCATTTCTAAATGGAAGGAAAACAGATTTGATTTCAACTTATTTTTGTGCAAGGTTCAAGCACGCTGTCATGGGCACACACCTCAGCTATCTGTCCAGGACAGTAGGTTAGTAGTTAGTTTGTTAGTGGTTAGTGAGAGAGAGAAGAGGGTGTAGTGGCCTTACACCTACCCACTGAGCCCTTAAGAACTCGCTCTGGGTTGGAGCCAGTACCGGGCTGCGAACCCTGTACCTACCAGCCTGTTGTCCGATGGCTTAACCACTGCGCCACCGAGGCCGGTAGGAAAACAGATATTTGTTTTCATTTATCGACACACTCAAGACATCTTAATTATGGATATATGGTGTTGGAGATGGTTAAGTATAAAACGGATAATGAGAGAGGAAACAAACTGCTGTCACGCAATGGGCTAGAGAGAGAGAGAGAGAGAGAGAGAGAGAGAGAGAGAGAGAGAGAGAGAGAGAGAGAGAGAGAGAGAGAGAGGGAGAGAGAGAGAGAGAGATCCCCATCTCTTACGCTTACACGACTGTCCCATCTACGAGAAAGTGTATATAAAGGCGGGTTTCTTCTCTTTCTGTCAAAATATCCGTATGTTAAACACCAAAGAATCGTGGTTTTAAATGTGCTGAGGTTTCGATATATAAAAAGTTCCTTTCGTTGTTTGACACAAAGCGATGTCTAGTGTTTGGTCCGATATCTCGTAGCACGCGTATAGGAATGATATCTGGAGTTGGGGAGAGTGGCACAGTCTAAATAGTGGAGGAGGCATTGTCTTTCGGACGGTGGGTGAAGAGGGCACAAGTCAGATGCCCTGTAGTTAAATATTAAAATCACACCACACACCCCGTAAGTTAACGTCGTTGAAATAGTTTATGTCCAGACTGAAAAAGAAGAAGTTTGTTTTGTTTAACGACACCACTAGAGCACAGTGATTAATCAATCATCGGCTATTGGATGTCAAACATTTGGTAATTCTGACACATAGTCTTTAGAGGAAACCCTCTACATGTGTCCAATAGCAGCTGGGGATCTTTTATGTGCATTTTCCCCCACAGACAGGACAACACATTCCACATACTTTTAATATCCCAGTCGTGAGGTACTGGTTGGGACGAAAACAACAGTCAGAGAATGAGTCCACCGAGGGATTCCACGCTTTGACCCAAGCAGTTCAGGCGAGCGCACTACCCACTGAGCTAGATCCCATCCTTTCCGATTTTGAAAGGAATTGTTAAGATGAAAACCGGCCTCGGTGGTGTCGTGTTTAAGCCATCGGACATAAGGCTGGTAGGTACTGAGTTCGCAGCCCGGTACCGGACCTCACCCAGAGCGAGTTTTAACAACTCGGTGGGTAGGTGTAAGACCACTACACCCTCTTCTCTCTCACTAATCACCAACAACTAACCCACTGTCTTGGACAGACATCCAGATAATTGAGTTGTGTGTCCAGGACAGCGTGCTTGAACCATAATTAAACATAAACACGAAAATAAGTTGAAATGAAATGAAATAAGATAGAAGATTAAAACGGAATGTAAAAACTCAGAAGGTGTGTAAAGGTATCGAATGGCGGACGTCCCTTTAACAAATACGTAATGTAAAATGTATTTTTAAAATTGTATTATTATTCACCAAAAACATTTGTGAAAATATGAAGCAAAAAGTAGGGGACGCTCAAGACCCTTCCCTCCACGTAAATGCAAACCTGTTGCGTTCGTGAAGACGACTATTTTCTATCCTGTGAACTACATGCATTTATTGTGATGTTTGGCCATATATTTTGTAACAACAATTGTAATGGTTGCTGACACTCTTATCGATGTTGCCAGTCCCGAAACACTCCGAAGCTGGGTCTGGGTCTTGTTACGATGAGTGGTACTTAGTCGAAAAAGAACCGCACTAAATCAAATGTGACAAAACACATCGCATCTATACTGGGGCGAACTACAGATCGCATACCTGTCAACTCTCATGCATTTGGCGTGAGTCTCACGCATTTGGCGTGAGTCTCACGCATTTGCAACAAACATCACGCTCTCACGCAACGTTACTATAATCTCACGCTTTTACTAAAAATAGAAATATTTTATAATCGTGGCTTATTTTAGAGCTGGATGGAATTATATGCTGATTATGCAGGGTCTCTGAATTCGTTACCGATTAGCATATCGAACCTACCCTCGGTTCAATACCAACAATCACTCGCGGGTGCTACCAATGACCGACGTGTATGGTTTAACATTAACCGTATTAATTAGTAAAACTTGCACTCGCTCGATTTCCATTTTGGACTTAAATAAACAACAACAAAAAAACTTCGCCCTGGACTCGACCAAGAGCCTGCAGTCCCTGGACCCTGACTTCTAATTTTCTCACGCCTAAGAATTGCCACAGGTTGACAGCTCTGAGATCGGGCAAAAGACGACACAGAACATGTACTATACATGTATTCTGTCACTGCCAGACTGGCAGCTGCATAATGTTCCAGCCCTACGTTTACATTTGTATATAAATAGATGGATGGATGGATGGGCGGACGGGCGGATAGGCAGGCAGACAGGCAAGCAGGCAGGCAGGTAAACATATATCTAGACAGACATACAGAGAGACAGATAGATAGATAGATAGATAGATAGCCAGACAGACATATAGACAGACAGACAGACAGATAACACTTATCAGTCATAGACCCAGTAACCCAGACATCAAAATACACCAGCCATGACGTCTTTCCAACACTATTCGGTGTGTTTTGGGCCTTACGCTGCACACGGTTTGTTATGTCTGACTGAATGACAGTTTAAATCAAATAAACTGATGTCAGAATACAGTAACCACTCAAAATCTTGGTTGCGTTCAGCATGTGTTTTTTTTGGCTCGGTCTGGCTGAACGCAGCCATGCCTTTGTTCCAGTTTTCTTATTTCCACAAACCATGGGACACTGGATGATAATGCCCTTGAAAGGAACTACCCGAAGTTTCCAACCATTGAAACATATTTCCAAAAAAATACATCTTTTTAACAAAATAGCTTACATCTTGAATACAGTGTATTGTTTGGAATATCAGTTTCTGTATATAGAATATGTTTTTGGTTGTCTTAATGTTAGTACGAGCTTAAATTTCATTTTATTTCTTAATATAAAAAATAATTCGTACCTACGAAATTAGTTGGAGGTAAAATACGATTTGGGCTACTACAAACAACAGGATATAATAACAGAAAACACATTCTGTATTCAGACACTGACATTTTAAACAAGAAAATGTATTTAATATGTAATTTGAATTGTTAAAAATTCTCTATCAGTCGAAAACATCTTACAATCACCTATGATGCGGGGGCCCACTGGGCTATTTTTCGTTACAGCCAGTGCACCACGACTGATATATCAAAGGTCGTGGTATGTGCTATCCTGTCTGTGGGATGGTGCATATAAAAGATCCCTTGCTACTAATGGAAAAATTTAGCGGGTTTTCTCTCTAAGACTATATTACAAAATTACCAAATCCTTGACATCCAATAGCCGATGATGAATAAATAAATGTGCTCTAGTGGTGTCGTTAAACAAAACAAACTATCAAACACATTAAAGTGATAAAACAGAACACTCAGAGCTGGTTTTGTTGAAGTATCAGTTTTATGGTTTTGCGATTTGAAGAACACAACAACAATTATTGGTATTTTTAATAAACAAGTAACATACTGACATGAGAATAATAAGTAACTTTCTTTAACATTGGTGTTATGTTATTGTCTGTTTTAAAGGATAGTTTTTAAGTTAAACTTTTTATAGTACTCCATCTTATTTTGTTGAAATCGTCTTGTAAACACGCGCCAGTATCCAGTCTGGATGAACATCAAATCCTGAAAAAAATATTGAGTAAACATATATACATGCTAGTTTATAATATATCACAATTATAGACGTAGCCCAGTGGTAAAGGGATCGCCAGAAGCGCGATCGATCTAGGATCCATCCCCGTCGGTGGGCTCATTGGGCTATTTCTCGTCCCATCCAGTCCACCATGACTAATATATCAAATGCCGTGGTATGTTTTTCCCTGTCTGTGGGATGGTGCAAATAAAAGATATCAAAACCTCTGCACTGGTTGGGATGTGGAAAAATGTGAGGACATAGAAGGCGATCGATTTTTCTACCAATCGTAGCTCAGACGACCGCTCTACCACTGGGCTACATTTCGAAATACACGTGGATGAATAATATACACCTGCGCCCCGTTCCACAAAACGATCTTAGCGCTAAGATCACCTTAAATGCATATGTTAGCTGTGCAGTTACGGTAATCTTAGGGCTAAGATTGCTTCGTGGAACGGGGCCCTGGACATTAATTAAGCATCATTTAAATTGTACTGCAAGCAGAAACGCGCCTAGAAACAGTTGTTCGTACTGACTGGAGTATTGCCAGGTATTGACATTTTTTACATGTTTTGTATATGTTGAGTATTTACCGAATTGACATTAATAAATTAATTATTTATAAATGTGATGTCTGTCCTTTCTGCCTAGAATACATTAAATATTGATGTAACGACAGTATTAATTGCTGTCCATCTTTTTCGATGTCATCAGAGAACACAGTACATTAATTTCAGTGTTTTGTATCAAAGACATAGTCACACTAACATACGTGTACAGTACAAGTTATGTGGTCAAAACTAAGTGGTGCTAAAGTAAGTTCCAGGACCCAGATCTTCGAAGATATTTAGCGCTACGACATCGCAAGATCGTTGTAGGCTATGGCATGCGTCGTTGTGACGTCAGCGCTTACGAGGGTTTTACGGTTTTATCGTAGCTTTAAGATAGCTTAGTCTCTCTCTCTCTCTCTCTCTCTCTCTCTCTCTCTCTCTCTCTCTCTCTCTCTCTCTCTCTCTCTCTCTCTCTCTCTCTCTCCCCTCCCCCTCTCTTTCTCTCTCTCTCTCTCTCTCTCTCTCTCTCTCTCTCTCTCTCTCTCTCTCTGTCTCTCTGTATATTCTATTTCTTTCACCTCTCCTCTCTCTCTCTCTCTCTCTCTCTCTCTCTCTCTCTCTCTCCCCATCTCTCTCTCTCTCTGTGTATCTTCTATTTCTCTCTCACCCCCCTCTCTCTCCTCTCTCTCTCTCTCATCCCCTCTCTCTCTCTCTCTCTCTCTCTCTCTCTCTCTCTCTCTGTGTGTGTGTGTGTGTGTGTGTGTGTGTGTGTGTGTGTGTGTTTATATTTAGTGTAAAGGCGCTACACAGTGAAGTATAAACAGGTGGTCTCTTGGAACATGGCTGCTGAACACAGGTCGTTTTAATATGAGGGTTGAAGTGTGATAAGCAACTGATGAACACTCATTAAAATAATATCCATGCTCTTTATAAGGTGAGCAATGGTTCATTTTCACTGAACCAAAGCTAAAATGATATTTAATCGATGAGGCTAATCATAATTTATGTCCGTGCTGATACTGTTCAAGCACTCTGGGCATACAACCGTACTGTCAGGGTTGTGTGTTCAGGAGAAGTTGATCGGTTCGTGTCACTGGCGTATATGATTTTATATTGGGGGGAGGGGGGGGGGGGGGGCATATTGAGGGGCCAACCCACATTATATATGTATGTATGGAGCATTTTGTCTTTAGTCCGTCCCAGCCTCTTACAAAAATGTGGGTTTTTTGTGTGTAAATAATTTCAGTTTGGTTTGACGTAAGTACAAAAGTAAAAGTGTTTTGGAAATAACGAAAAACAAAAACTGGTGTGTGTGCAATTTAGAAAATAATCGGCTCAGAAATAAATAACTTGTACTAAATTCCACAGTATGGAAAAAAAAAACGCGTTGTGTTTGTATTTTGCATTAGTCACTGATAGTATATCATGGTGAGGCGAGTTTTACACCTGTAAGACTTTTTTTTTTTTTTTTTTTTTTTTTAAAGATTTATTGCCCCCAGAACATAGGCAGTGAACAGGTTGGGGAACCTGTAAGACTTGTGTAGACAGTGTAGCATATAGGATCTGATTGGATCAAAGTTCGAAGTGCACCTACCTTTAAAGAACACATAAAATAGAACACATATGCCTTTGATGAGATGTTATAAAACGTTGTTTCATCTGACCCGTAAATCATTGTAATTTGATTTCATCTGATGTGCGGGATCCAACTAAACTTGGGATGACCATTTTTCAGCGAAACTAAGGCAGTCAAAGACGTTTCCCATCATGTCTACAACTAAGAGCATACCCCTCCCCCATGTTCTGATTTACTTTAAAGGGACATGTCCTAGTTTTTAAACACCAAGACATATTTTTCACTGTTAGAGCCAATTATGATCACTGAAATCAAACATTACTTATATTTTATTATTATCCATTTCCATAAAACCGAAGTGTTTCTGGTCATCCTGATGTTTCTAATACCACAAAATGCATTTTTGATATTTTTAGAAACGCACGTGCGTCTGAGAAGCAACGGTTATGTAGTCGCGTTTTAGAATATTTTAAGGGTATTTCAACGTCACAGACTCTTGTTTCACTCTGTTGTATCCAAATTTGTTACAGGTTTGTAAATTAACCAAATTTAGTGTCAATTTTTACGGGTTGAAACTAGGGTCTAAGTGAAAAATATGCCTTAGTGTTTAAAAACTAGGGTGTGTCCCTTTAAGGATGAGGGATTGTAGTATTTATATCTATTGTGTGTGTTAATCAGCCACTCACCTTACTATTGTCTATGAAATGTGGTTTACATCATATAGGTATTTTCAAAACGTGATTTCGATTGAATGGGACAGTCCTTTTCCATGAGGTAGAGTCTAACAACAATGAACTCTTAAGGAGTGATTGCCAATTAGATTATAAAGTTTCTTTGTTTTGTTTAACGACACCACTAGAGCACATTGATGTATTAATCATCAGCTATTGGATGTCAAACATTCGGTAATTGCGATATATAGTCTTAGAGAGGAAACCCGCTACATTTTGCCATTAGTAGCAAGGGATCTTTTATATGCACCATCTCACAGATAGGATACCATGGCCTTTGATATGCCAATCGAGGTGCACTGGCTGGAATGAGAAATAGCCCGACGGGGATCGATCCCAAACAGACCGCGCATTAAGCTACGTCCCGCCCCCCCCCCCCCCCCCCCCCCCCCCTTGCTAGACATCAGTGGAATATTATTTTACTATAGGGTGTGTACTACATGTACCAAATCAAATCACATAGACGACAATAGTAACATATGTGGCTAAAACTCCTACTTGCAGCGTATCAATCGACATAAACACGACAGATATAAATTATTTATACTACCAGACGTCACCCTTAAAGTGAATTAGAAAACAATGGGGGTCATTTAAGAGATAACGGGTAGCGTCTATGACTACCCTAGTTCCGGAAAATAATTGAGTACTTTTTTTTTTACAGGTACCCCATACATGTTTCAAGCACATGGCTACTTTACACAGTGGAACTAGATGAAATAAAATTGCATACATCTTTTGCCCAGATGAAACTAATTTTTTTTACAACCAACACACTCACATTTATCACCAATCACAGGACTGGTGGTGTTAACTTCTCTATCAAAAGTTGGGTGCACCTCGAACTTTGACCCAGCCGGAAGTTATTTGGTTTAGTACTACCTTTTTGTAAACATACCTCAGGATGCTGAAAGATGGACTTTTCTCACTGTACTGGGGTGTTGGTATTGCTCAATCCATTGCCATTGGTACCATAACCTCCAGCTCCCCATCTCCAGCCAGGTCCCCACCCTCGTCCTCCTCTACCACCCCATCTCCAGCCAGGTCCCCATCCTCTACCGCCAGGACCCCCTCCTCCGCCGCCAGGACCCCATCCTCTGCCACCAGGACCCCCTCCACCGCCAGGGCCCCATCCTCTGCCGCCACGACCCCAACCTCCGCCCGGTCCCCACCCTCTGCCAGGACCCCATCCACCACCGCACATAGGGCACCCACCCCAGTGACGTCTACCCCAGTATGGTTGATTGTTTGAGTCTGGCAGCGGTTGAGTTTGGTCATAGTTAGTATTTCCATTAAAAGGATTCCATGGTCGAGATGTCGGTATTAAAATCCGTCGCAGTGGTGTGGTGTCTTGTGCTGATGTTGCACAAAACACTATCCAACCTGTAAGAAACAGAAAACAATACCGTGGTGGTGAAAACCTCGAAGAACTAGTATTCTAAAGCGCTATCCTAACCGTCCGCGAGCGAATGAATGAATGAATGAATGTTTAACGACACCCCAGCACGAAAAATACATCGGCTATTGGGTGTCAAACTATGGTAATGGGAATCGTCCGCGAGCGATGCGAGCGATTATTTTAAAAATCATTGATTTCCATTGCCGTATCCTAACTGCACGCACGCGACGCGACATATTTATAAAATAGTCGCTCGCCTCGCTCGCGTCGCTCGCGTCCGGTTAGGAGACCGCTTTATAGAAAACATTTGTAAATTGTATCTTAACCGGACGTGAGCGATGCGAGCGATGCGAGCGATTATTTTAGAAATCATTGATTTCAATCGCCGTATTAATAAATCTGTCGCGTCGCACGTGACCAGTTAAGCTCTACGTCCGCAAATCGGAAAACACAACAGGGTTATCCTCTGATTCATAATATTTTTTTTCTTTATACCGACTCTCTTCCTAAGCAAATCAATCTGGAATAGGTCGATTAAATCTAATGATTAACCAAGCTAATGTTGATCACGTACGATGATGATGTTAGTGGTAGCAAAAGAGATGATGATGATAATGAAGTTGATGATGAATCGATGATATTGACGATGACAAAGGCGATGATGATTACGACGATGATGATGATGATGATATTGATGATGATGATGATGATGACGACGATTATAATGATGACGACGACGACCATGATGATGACGATGATTATGATAATGATTTGATGATGATGGCGATGATAGTAATGGTGATGATTATGGCGATCACCACAGGTAACCTTTAATGTATTAGTGTGAGGAAGGAAACCCGCTGCAGGCAAAATGCTGCATATATAAGGAACAGTTTACATGCGCACTTCCCAAAGACAAAACATCACATCCTACGTCCTTTGGTACATCTGGCAACAACTGTGTCCGTTGACGTCACCAGATCCTAGAAACCGCAGCCTACACCCTACTCATTTCTCCTAGTTGTGCATATGATGACCGTTAGACTGGTTTACACTGCGTTACACGACATTAGTAGCTTTCTACTCTAGAAACAAGTTCAGCCAAGTAGTCTTCAAAGCCGGAGGAGGATGTAGATAATATAAATAGCAGAGCGCTTGTCTGAAGTCGTAGAATCAATTGTCCTGTCTGGATTGGTTAATATTAACATTACTTCTATTTATTTAGTATAGTACTATTCGATTACATGTATATTAAACCAATAATACATGTATCTCTCAGTATACGTAATAATGACTTATATGTATTAAATAATATAAGTCAATAGAACCTTAATTTATTTATTTATTATTATTATTATTATTATTATTATTTACTAAATCACTCTCCACCATAATACTGTACATATCCTGTATATATTTATTATTTTGTTGTACATTGTATTATGCTGATAAGTTGTAAAAACTTAAAGCAATAAAGAACTTGAACTTGAACTTGGATCAATTGAATTTTTCACCGTCCACAAAAAACAGTCCCACGACTGGTATATCAAAGATCATGATTTTGCAGGCTCGTAGGAAACAGGAGTGGAGAGCCGGTGCTTCCCCTCATTTGAGAACGAAGATGTACGGGGGTTTGTTTTTTGGGGTTGTTTTTTTCCTATTCTCTATAAATAATGATTAAAATATGGCTTTTGCGCCCCTCCCCCACTAAAGACTGTTCCCCCGTCACCAGAGATTGTGCCTCCACCCCCTCCAGATGTCATTCTTACGGGCCTGTTTTGTGCAGTGCTACCTTTAAGAAAGGTGCGCTATACGATTAATTGTTGAAGTAGCCCACGTGGCGACCAGTGGGTTTTCTTTCCCAACTATCTGGAACAGAGATTGTTTTCCTTTCCACCACATCCACACATATACTGAAGAACAATAAAAAGCAAATATTAATTTAGTTTTCTTGAATATATTTTAAATTATTAAGTTTGAATTTCTCTTAGTTTTTGTCCCGATTAAAAGTATCAAAGTCCATTTTGAAGGTTTCTTTACCGAATTAATTGTATCATGGAAAAGATATTCGTGTTTCGTTTGTTGTGCAGTATACTTAAACCTTTCAGACGGGTCAAGAAGGAAAACATTTAAGCAAACATTTTCACCCATTTGTTTTTTATCCTGTTATTTTCACTCAATCTAATTAAAATTAGCTCCAGTGGTTAATTACTATTACCCGTGGATCTAACAGCACCCCGTTGGAGATCATGTCCAGTTGACCTTTCATTCGATCAATCAAAACCTTACTTGCAAAATCATGCAAGTGATTTGAAAAGAATTTGAAAAGATTCGGGATTATGCCGAGGGTATACGAAATGATTCGGGTGAATTACGAAGTATGCTGAAAACTAATTTCAATATAAAATTTTATATAAAATTCGTTTCAAGACAAACAAAAAAAACCGTGATGGTATAGCCATAAAATCTGTTTATACTAGTATACAATCCAGAGTTTATTATTGCACTTTTCCCCCTGTTTTTTTTAATGTTGAAATAGACCAACAAGTTCGCCTATTGCATAAATAGTCTCGCACGATATTTTTGGAATTTGTATGCTCCCGAATAACGCTACAAAAGGCGAAGTGTAATTGGTCAATATTTAAATTGTTATTTATACATGAAATGTCACCTGGACATTGGAGTCCATGCAATGCTGTTAGATCTACTGGTAGACCAGTAGAGCTAATTTTAATCAGATTGATTTTCACCATCTTTGATATATTTCCCGTTCCTGTTAGGCCAAAAGGTGTGGTATGTGTATTCTGTCTGTTAATCGCCAATAGTTGAATTATTGTACTGAAGCGAGTCATTTATATCATTTTCAGACAATTTGGCATATTTTCCATATATTGGACAGTTACAGGCTTTCTGCCAGAAAATAATTTGAGGGTACATAATAAAGACAAAATAGATCAAACGTTCCACTACTAGGTGGTTATAGGTTTGAAATCTTTTGAAATTGGATACTGTATTTCATGTACTTTTAATTTTTTTTAAAACAACAGTTCTATCTAAACAATATAACATTGTATCCATTAATTTCCAAGATTTTAGAATACGTAATTTTACCCTTCATACCCTTGGTAGAAACCCTGATGTAGCCCAGTAGTCGTAAACTGAATAAGGTAGATTAAAACAAAATAATTAAAATTTCTTGGTTATATTAAAATTATGAAATATTAGATAATATACTTACATGATAAAACTAATTGATAAGCGAATCCGGTTTGAAAAGAAACCATGATGTGTGAAAGAAAGAATATGTAAAAAATCTCAAGTCTGGGTCGTAAATATACTGGCGCAGTGACCCGAACGTGCGTTGACGTATTTATGTAATCAATGCTAAAGAACAATAGCGGTGTTGGGTTCAGAACATCACCACCAATGTCACCGTTGTAACAGAACCCGCGTTTCTTATCGTAACAATTTATATAATGTTCTGTGTGTACTGTTGGTATATTATAGAGAAATAACCTCATGCTTAAAATGAAGATTTTTCTTCTTTCATTCATTTTGTATATATTTGTTTTGGGTTTTTTCTTCTTTTCTTTTTTCTTTTCGTAAAAACAGTAAAGGTTCTTTAATGCGTTTAATTAATTTGTTTCTGTGTGGATATATGAATTTGTTTACGTAGCTTTCGAGAACATCTCACTGTCGAACAAACCAGCCTCGGTGGTGCAGTGGTTAAGCTATCGGACTAAAGGCTGGTAGGTACTGGGTTAGCATCTCGGTTCTGCAACGCCCCCCCCCCCCCCCTCCTCCAAAGGAGCAGAAGCTGTATTGTTGTTTTGTTGATTACAGGAAAGCCTTTGACAGTATAAATAGATTAACTATTATTTAAATTAGCCCGAAACGGTATCACAGGGAAAATTCATACCATTATTAAATCTATGTATGAGGTCTTAAAGACGTGTGTAAAATTCCAATCTGGTTTTTGTGACTTTTTCAGTCGTAACACAGGACTTATGCAAGGCGAAGCCTTGTCACCATTTTTGTTTTCATTGTAAGTAAATGATTTTGAGAACGAGTTAATTAAAGGTTCTAGTAAGCCGATGTATATACAACATATTTCACTGTTTCTTTTAATGTACGCAGACGCTACTGTGCTGCTGTCAGAGTCTGTTGATGGTCCGCAGAAGATATTAGATTCGTTATATACTTATAGTACTAAATGGAATACTGATGTAAATATAGAAGAAAAAAAATTGTATTCAGAAACGGGGGAAATTGCCACTAAAGACAAATGGACTTACAAAAAAAAGTTAAAAAGTTTGTTTTATTTAACGACGCCACTAGGGCACATTGATTTTTTTATCTTATCATCAGCTATTGGACGTCAAACATATGGTCATTCTGACACTGTTTTTAGAGGAAACCCGCTGTCGCCACATAGGCTACTCTTTTACGACAGGCAGCAAGGGATCTTTTATTTGCGCTTCCCACAGACAGGATAGCACAAACCATGGCCTTTGTTGAACCAGTTATGGATCACTGGTCGGTGCAAGTGGTTTACACCTACCCATTGAGCCTTGCGGAGCACTCACTCAGGGTTTGGAGTCGGTATCTGGATTAAAAATCCCATGCCTCTACTGGGATTGGACTTACAATGATAATATAATCCAAGTGGTTGATAGTTTTAATTATCTTGGATTAACGTTAAATTACAATGGTAAATTTACAAAAACTCAAAAATTAACTGCTTTACAAGGCTGCAAAACCATGGGTCATATTCTCAGACTATGTAATAATCTATCACTTCATAAGGAAACACAGTTACATGTGTTGATACTTATATATCTAGTGTGCTAAATTATGGATGTGAAGTATGGGGTTTTGACCCAGCTCATGATGTAGAAAAAGTTCATATGGATTTTTGTAAAATGATATTGTATGTGAAATAATGTACAATGAATGCAGCTGTGTTAACAGAATTAGGAAGATTGCCTCTACATGTAGTACGTAAAGTAAGAATTGTTAAATATTGGTTGAAGCTTTTAGAAACGAAGAATTGTATCTTGAAATCAATATATGATGATATGTTAGAAAGTCAGGAATCTTTTAACTGGCTACACCATGTAAAACATTTATTATTTTCTTTAGGATTTGGAGATGTATGGTTTAATCAGCAAGTTGATAATCATGTAATATTTATAAAAAGAGTTAGCATGCGCCTGTCAGATCACTGTATTTAAGAAATAAACAAATTGTTGAACAATTCAACTAAATGTAATATTTTAAGGTATTTAACAGATACTTTTTGTTTACAATATTATCTGAGGATATCATTACCTATTTGTTATTCATCTCGTCACAAAATTTCGTGTTTCATCGCACCAATTACTCATTGAACAAGGAAGGTATTGTGGAACTGAACGATCACAGAGAAAATGTTGTATGTGTAATCGGGATAACATTGAAGATGAATTTCATTTTATTTTAATATGTCTATTGTATTTGCATATTCGCGTATTGTATATAAAAAAAAATACTACTGGTTAAGCCAATCTGTTTTTAAATTAATACAATTACGGTCTGTTCAGAATAGAAAACAACTTTGTAACCTTGGAAAATATTTAAAACATGCATTACATTTAAGATCGCAACATGTATAACTGTTCATCCTCCAAATACACATCCACTTGTTTATGTTTATGCTGATGAGTATTTATATATAACTTATAATATTGTATATACTTGTATGCTTATGAGCCGCACGGCTTAAAATAAATAAACTACTACTACTACGGGTAGGGGTGAGGCCACTTCTCCGACTTCTCTCTCACTAACCATTAACAACTAACCAATAACTTTCTGTCCTGGTTAGATAGCTCTGACGTGAGTACCAAGTATAGCGTGACTGAACCTTAATTGAATAATAACACGTCTTACCGCGTCGATCTCCAGACTGGGAATGGTTTGGTTTATGGGAATATGCATATAAAATATTAATTGTTCCTCTTCGGCACGAGTAAATTATGCGGGTTTTCTCCCATTCTCTTGACCAAATGTTGACATTATTATGTTGACACAAAAGAGAGCTCTGTAGTTCAAATTGTATCAACTTGTAAATAAAAACATTCAAAAAATATTTTCTTCTTTTTTTTTCTTCTTTTTTTTGCGATATAACTGATAAATACTAGATATGATTTATATACTAGATCTTAACTAACATATAAAACTAGATTAGTAAACAGTCTAGTCGACTGATGTTACTTGTTTTGTTTGTTTGTGTTTTGTTTTGATGTTGTTGTTGCTGTTGTTGTTGCTGTTGCTGTTGTTGTTGCTGTTGTTGTTGTCTTCAAATCACTTGTCATCAAGTTATTATTGGCCTTGACCACTAAGATTACTTGACCGTGTCCAGGTTAAAGGTATGTGACCAGTAACCATTGTGTTACCAAGCTAGCTTAGCGCTGCATGCTTATGAATTGATCAATATTCATGCACAGCGGTTTTCTGCCTTGTGTTTTGGCCGAGTCAGTTTCGGCCAAGGTCGTTCGCTGGTATCGGTGCGACCTACTGAGTAAACTTAAGCTGTGACTGACACATTAAACAGAGTTACTCTGTTCGCTTCTTCTAGTGTTTACAAAACTGGAGATCTTCTCTCGGACCACAAAATGATTGCTATTCCCGGGTTTCTGCTGGTGTGTGCGGTACTGGCCTTGGTGTATTATCTACGGAAATGGTTTCCGCTGTTCAAGCAATGGAGACTGTGGCATGCTGCATTGGACGACACCGTGCCTCATTTACCTCTCCATTGGCTCTTCGGAAGTCTGCCAAATGTATGTCATGTTAGTATGCGAGTTCAGGAAGGCGAGCGTTCGCAGTCGATCGTCAAACGGTTTTGTTTTGTTGTTGTTGTTGTTGTTTTGTTTTTGGTGGGGGAGGATGTTGTTTAATTTGCGCCTCAACGTTAGATGGGTGTGATGTGATAAAAAGTGACGATGCCAGTAAACTTGTTCGCGAGCGCTCGGCTTCCTGAACACGAATGGTTTATCTTTCTGTAAGGGCTGTTCCAAAGCTGATAATATGAGGGGAGGAGATTGTATGGCTGATGGGTCGGTTGCATTCTCTTCTCTGTTTTTTTTTCTATGCATACTGTGTTTAAATAACATTTTAGTTTGTAGTTTGTACATTATTTTAAAATATCTCCCTCCCCTCCTAGATTATTAATACTAGAACAGCCCTAATTGTGTTTGATATGTAGTAGTAGGCCTAGCTAATTTGAAATAAATAACTTTTGAATTTTATACTTTTATGTACAATTTATCTCATATAATATATGATACTGTTCATTTTCCTAACAGTTTCGTATGCACGGCCGTAACTTGCAGAGGTAGGGAACATGTAGGCAGCCTCCCCTCCATAAGAAAGACCCCCCCCCCCCCCCCATGAGCTACAATTCGGCCGGCAATCTATGTCAACATTACTCAAATAGCTCCATTTATTTTCGATTAACCGTTCCAAATTACCTCATGAAAAAATGCGCAATCTTTTATGTATTGGACTTAATTCTACGCGATATTCCAACTTCAAAAGCACCACAAATACCCGCACCCGCTACCCTGGTCGGCCTGTTGGTGCTCTCTTGTACTGGCCAGCACGGGCAGTCCCCACCTCAAACCCTTTCCTGTCCTGAACGGAGGAGCCAACATGGGTCTACACCGGCGCCCATGACAGGCGTGCGCTACAACAGCTTGCTCTGAATGTGCACGTTAAGCCCTATAACCTGACCTGACCTGACCTGACCTCCACCACCACCAAAAAAAAAAGAGAAGAAGAAACAAAACATAAATAAATAAATAAATAAATAAATAAAATAAAATAAAATAAAATAAAATAAAATAAAATAAAATAAAATAAATAAATAAATAATCCACTAGGTTTGAACGAAATGCGTAAGATGATCTCATGGAACTACAATAAGTACATGTGTTTGTTTTTTCAGATAAAATCTCATCGTGATCTCATACATATGCATAAGCCGATCATCAATAGCGGGTCCAAGTTTTTTCTCTGGTGGCTGGGGCCGGTTCGGGCCTGTGTAGGGGTCGTGCACCCAGACACTGTGAGACACATCCTGAAAACCTCGCTACCCAAGTGTAAATCAGGGGCGGGGTACGACCTTCTCAAGCCATGGATAGGTAAGTTCGTGGAGTTGGTTCTAGGTTAGTGGTTAGAGCGCTCGTCTGACATGGGAGGGGTAACGCCAGCGTGGGCCGAATTTACGAAGCCCGTTTTTCTTAAACGCTGATGTTTAAGATTGTAAATTACCTAGTTACACACGTGTAAGACTTAAACAGGCTTTATAAAGTCGGCCATATCTGTACTTTGATTTCTCATATTATTATATATTGATAAAAATAAAATAAGGAACACACCAACACTATTAACAAAGACTACAACGGAAAGGCAATCCCACACTACTGACATTCAAACCCGCATTTACATCTTTGTCATGCATTTATAATGAAATAATATTTCCATATGCTTACCTTTTCTGACACCTGATAGCATATGTGTATTTTTGTGCTGGGGTGTAGTTTTAAAAACATTCATTCATTCATGCATTCATTATAATGAATTGAATTTCGTCTACTGTATCAACTGTCCCCTTATTTATTTTTCCCCAGTTTAACTTAGTCTTGTAGAAAGTAGTGTCACCAGTGACTTATACAAATGAAGGAAGGAAGACATTTTTTATTTAACGACGCACTCAGCACATTTTATTTACGGATATATGGCGTCAGACATATGGTTAAGGACCACACAGATATTGAGGGAGGAAATCCGCTGTAACCACATAATGGGCTACTCTTTTCGATTAGCAGCAAGGGATCTTTTATATGCACCATCCCATAGACAGGGTAGCACATAATACCACGGCCTTTGATGTACCAGTTGTGGTGCACTGGCTGGATTATACAAATGTGCTATACCACAAATCTAAACCTTTGATCGCATCCAGATTTGTTCCAGTTCTACAGGAATGGTTACTTTACATAATTATCGTGTTTATTTTGACACAATATTAACGTGAAAAATGAAAGATCGTTTGTAATGTAGCTCTGAAGTAAAAGTAAAGTTTGTTTTATTTAACGACACCACTAGAGTACATTGATTTATTAATAATCGGCTATTGAATGTCAAACATGAGGTAATTTAGATATATACTGAAATAATAGATTAATATCTCCTTGAAGATTTACATATATGTTTCAGCAAGAGTTTATTTGCCAAGCTCAGTCGTAAAAAGCTCGCTTGATGCGCGATCGATCTCATATCGACCCCCGTTGGTGGCCCATTGGGCTATTTCTCATTCCAGCCAGTGCTCCACGACTGGTATATCAAAGGCCGTGGTATGTGCTATCCTCCTTGTGGGATGGTGCATATAACAGATTTCTTGCCAATAATGGAAAAAATTAAGACTATATGTCAAAATTACCAAATGTTTGACATCCAGTAGCCGATGATTAATAAATCAGTGTGCTCTAGTAGTGTCGAGAAACAAAAACAAACTTTAAACTCGTATGTATGCTCCCTACCATTCTGACATCCTCTCGAAAGTCACCAATGTATCCGTTTTCTGCAGGACGATGTTTTACTGGGTGGACTACAGACTGGCGTAGTTTAAAATGTCCTGGGGTGTCGTTAAAGCAATCATTCCTCTCCTTTATTCAGGCGACGGGCTGTTGCTTAGCGACGGAGAGAAGTGGGAGAGGAACCGGCGACTGCTGACTCCGGCCTTCCACTTCGACATCTTGCGGCCTTATGTGAAGATTTATAACCAAGTCGCCAAAACGCTGACGGTAATACCTTTATAAAGCTTCTTTTTCAAGTCTCTCGCCTTTCCTGTCATGGACGGAGGAGCCGGCCAAGGCCGGCTCTTGTGCCCACGACAGGCGTGCGTTACAACAGCTTGTTCTGAATGTGCACGTAAAACCCTATGACATGACATGACATAAGTCTCTCGCCGGCCCGTCATCGACAGAACTCTCTGGCGAAGTCAGATGTTGTGCCCACGACACGCGTGCTTTAACAGTTATTTGATGGAAGCATGCCAAAAATTACCCACACATATCCACCCACACTCTCACCGGTTTCGGTGGTGTCGTGGTTAAGTCATCGGACATAAAGCTGGTAGGTACTGGGTTCGCAGCCCGGTACCGGCTCCCTTCTGAACATGCCTCAGATAAACTGTGCATAAGTTACAGTTGGCGAGGCTTGCCCTTTTAAAGATTAAAGTTTTTGTTTTGTTTAACGATATCACTAGTACACATTGATTTATTTATTATCGGCTGTTGAATGTCAATCATTTGATCATTTTTATATATAGTGGAAACCCGTCACATTTTTCCATTAGTACCAAAGAACCTTTTATATGCGCCATCCCATAGGCAGGATAGCACATGCCACGGTCTTTGATATACCAGCCATGGTGCACTGGTTGGAACGAGAAATCGCCCAATCCCCCACCCCACCCCACCCGACGGTTGCTAAATTAGTTCTAGTAGATGTGGCGACTGTGTGGTGTTTCAGAACAAGCTGGGAGTGTGGAGGCAGGAGTATGTGGAGGTGTGTAAACCATCTGGTCTTGTGTTTCAGAACAACCTGGGAGTGTGAAGGAGGTGGTGTGTGG